>NW_007578809.1:7147-8921 GCF_000690725.1 Stegastes partitus | reverse complement strand
CTGACGGCAGATCCAAGAAATCTGCTCACATGATGCAGAAAGACTAAAAACATTCATGTTCCCACAAACACATTCAGGTTGGTGGAGAATTTAGTAACACAGACTGTTTTCTGTTGTTGGGATGGAAACAGAAAACTACAAATCCACACAGCTCCTCAACTCTGACCATATTTCAATAATAGATTCACTTTTACAACATTTCAAACACTTTTGAACAATTTTCCATATTTATTATTAATATTCTAATTGATTCATTTCTGCTGCATAATTGTGGACATATCAACCAACTTTCAGCTTTTAGCAACTTTTCAATCTGCACTAAACTTTAAATTGAATAAAAGAGTTTGTCTGTGTGTGAATTTCTTTTGCTGAAATGCAAAATGTGCTTTTTTTTTCATTTTTCTTAAAATAATATTGTGAATAATGTTTTATCATTATTAGTAGGTGTGGGTCGGTATAGACAGAAGCATTTGGATTTTGATGAGACATCTTTTTTGTTTTACAAATTCTTTAATTGTAACAATTCATCATATCCATTTGACATGTGTTTAATTTTTAATTTTTATGTATTCGTTTTTTTGGCCTCTTCAGCTTTATTGGACAGGTTAATAGAGAGAGGAAGACAAGAAAGTCAGGAGAAGAGTGGAGGAAGGACCTGCAGCAAAAGACGGTGGGTTAGATTTGAACCCATGGCGTCCCTACACAATATTACACAATATCTGAGTGTCCTGATCTGTGATTAATGTCTTTAATTCCAGCTGTCACATGTCAACATGTGTCCATAAAGAAGTGTCTGCATGATGCTGCTGCAGTCAGGATTATCAGTGTTACACTGCTGCCCTCTAGTGGCTGCAAACACACACTGCATACAGTATTCTTCTACTGCTGCTACTAGGACCAGACACTACTGTCTTTCATCATTCATTCATCTGATGGTGATCAAACTGCATGTTTAATCCACAAATAAAACTATATACAGCACTTCAGATGTTTGGATTCTTCTCCATCAGCATCAAGAGACGTCTGATGGTCCCAGATTCCTTCTGCAGCAGGACAACGAGTCCAAACAACTGTCTGAAAACGGCCACAAAATGATCAATAAGAGACACATCATTACACAACAAAGTGCAACAATAACACAAGAGGAACAAAACAAGGACAAGATGCAAAGTGACAGAAACAAGACTTGAAACTGCCACAAAAACCATCAACGAGATGGAGAAGAACTCACCTCCAGGATGTCCTGATGTTGTGAGTAGTTTTCTGCTCCGTCTTGGTTCAGTGAGAGGATCCAGATGTGTTTTTCTCTCTGGTTGAGTGGATTGCAAAGTAAGAAAGTGGTTCCATTCTGAACAAATCTTGCTGTTGCAGTGTGTGTTGTCAGTAACATCACAGCAGGCAGAATGTATGCATCTGTAACATCCTACAACACTGCACTTCAAATGATGAACAGTGAGATCAAAATGTTTCCTAAATACTTATTCAACAATCTACCTTAGCGAGTTAGATAAGCTTAGCTCGTTAAGTTGGATTGTTGGACTCCCATTGGCTCATGTGGACTTACCAGATCTACCTCCTACCTGCATATTGATGAAAATTGAGAAATTTGCAAGTTTAAATCGATGCACGATGCTTGTGAATGCAGCTTTTGAAGTTTTCTTTACTTTTTGTTGTTGACAAATGAAACACACTCCCTCACACTCACCTGAGTGACATCACTCAGGTAACCTGGCTTTGGGTTTGATCCCACATCTCAGAGTGGAAGGTCACTCGT
>NW_007578809.1:0-1122 GCF_000690725.1 Stegastes partitus | reverse complement strand
TTGGGATGGAAACAGAAAACTACAAATCCACACAGCTCCTCAACTCTGACCATATTTCAATAATAGATTCACTTTTATAACATGTCAAACACTTTTTAAAAAATTTCTATATTTATTATGAATATCCTCATTGGTTCATTTCTGCTGCATAATTATAGACACATTAGCCAACTTCCAGCTTTCAGAAACAACTAAATCTGCGGTAGAGTTTAAAATAAAGTAAAAGAGTTAGTTTGTGTGTATAAACTTAATTTGCTGAAATGCTAAATCTAAGTTTAATTTCCTTTATTTCTGAAACTAATATTGTTAAAAATGTGTTATCATTACTAGGATGTGTTGATCTTTAAAGATAGACACATTTAAAATTTGATGAAATATCTGCTCAGTGTCTTCATCAAAATATAAAAAAGTTTTTCTTTTGTCTTTTTTTGAGAGGTGAAATGTATTTATTTTTGTTAATTCTGTAATTTACAATTTACATGAAATAAACATTTTTCAACTGTATCAATTCATCATATCCATTTGACACATGCTTTATTCTTCATATATGTTTCTATTTCATATATTGATTTTCATCATCTAAATATTCTGCTACAGTTACACAATATTTGAGTGTCCTGATCTGTCATTAATGTCTTTCATTCCTGCTGTCACATGTCAACATGTGTCCATAAAGAAGTGTCTGCATGATGCTGCTCTGCAGTCAGGATTATCAGTGTTACACTGCTGCCCTCTAGTGGCTGCAAAGAAACATTGCATCCAGTCTTCTCCTACTGCTGCTACTAGGACCAGACACTACTGTCTTTCATCATTCATTCATCTGATGATGATCAAACTGTATGTTTAATAAACCTACAATCAAATACTAAATGATATCCAACAAGTTGTTTCAGGCTCTTCAGATGTTTGGATTCTTCTCCATCAGCATCAGGAGGCATCTGATGGTCCCACATTCCATCTGCAACAGGACAACGAGCCCAAACATCCAACTAGTCTCATAAAGACCCATCTGCAGTCTGATCTCAGCATCATGTAAGTGGGACCAGACATGTCACAGGTCATTATTGTTGTTGACTGGGCTCAGTGGAAGCCTCAGACAAACAGCTGCAGACAACAGCAGCA
>NW_007578808.1:257147-270260 GCF_000690725.1 Stegastes partitus | reverse complement strand
AAAATTGCGTAGCTCTAGGCCAAATGTGCGTTTGACAATTTAGAAGGTGGCGCTGTGGAGCAATTTTTCTATTGAGGTGTGTATTGTTCTTCCAAATTATAAAATTTTTCACCGGGTCTGATGTACATGGCAATTTTGGTGAGTTTTCGAGTATGTTTAGGGCCTCAAAAACGCGTGTCTTTGGCACGAATAACAATAATAATCCGAGCAGTTCCAATAGGGTCTTCGCACCCTTTTGGTGCTCGGACCCTAATAATCCGAGCAGTTCCAATAGGGTCTTCGCACCCTTTGGTGCTCGGACCCTAAATATCCAGTCCTTGAGACAAGTCAGCAACTCTTTGAATGGGTGCAGATGGGGAAGGAAGAGAGACTTTTGGAGGAACAAGGCTCCAAAACTCCCCCAAACTTAAGTCTGTGGGCTTCCAAAGTGACATTGTGAGAGGGAGGTCAAATTTTCCTACGTTTTGATGTAAAAATGATGTCTGTGGCATAAAAATTGTGGCCAGGGCGACAAGTTAAAAAAAGATAGGCGAAGGCCGCGTCAACATTTTAAAGTTGAAATGGAGTCTCTAGGTGAAAGTATGTCTGAGCAGTGGAGGTTTGAAATATAGTGTAATTTTGTGTGATTTTCTCGTCCGTCCCATTTATTTTCAATGGTAGATTTTTCCGACGTTTTTGCGAACTGTGTCGTGAAAAATGCGATTTTTGTAAATCTGTATGTAAGCACACTTGTCCCGATCGAGCCGCACGTTTTGATGTATAATTTGTGTGGGTGCTCCCAAATCTGTGGGAGGAGTAGCCGACCGAAAATTTGTACGGAAGAGGAATAAGAAGAAGAAGATGCGCACCAGGATAACAATAGTGGCCTCGGGCTCAGCCACTAACTAGCGAGCTAAAATAAAATACATTTAAATTAAAATACTCACTATTTATTTTCCAAAGCCACAAGGAGCCGCAGCAGAGGTACCAAAGAGCTGCACGCCGGTTGCCGACCCCTGGTATAGGCCAACATACGAGACCTCCATTGTTCTACTTCCTGTGTGCTTATAGAGCTGGAGTTACTTAAAGTAACTACGAGCTGCCGTTTGCTGTCCTCACAACTTAGACGTGAGACCCACTGGACAGTTTCTTCAGTTGCTCAGTCGTACCTTCTCAAAAGTAGGCTCTGTTTTTTCCTAACAAGAGTCCTGAACAGGCTTTACAGGGCGGTTCTGGTGGTCAGAACAAGCACCTGCTAGAACGATTAGCCTTGCATTAGCATAAAGACTTTAGAGTTGCTGTGGTCGTGGTGGCTCCACTGGTAAAGGCTCTGGGCTGCTAATAAGAAGGTCAGAAGTTCAAGCTCCAGCACCACCCTTGAGCAAGGCCCCTAACCCGGTCTGCTCCAGCAAGTAACTGGCACCTCAAAGGTTCAATCATTAACATATTCCATCTTGCTTGTTTAATCTGTTCAAAGTGTAAAAATTATACATTTTGCTGGTACAGTTTTTTTAATACGGTATTATTTCTTGGCCAGGTGCAGCAACTTGCTGCATATGCTAACAGTCCCCTGGTGGCAGTCCCCGCCTTGCACTCGGCAGCCATCTTGATAATGTCCCTGGGCAGGTATTTTTTTGTGTTATGGAATTTCTGTTTAGGATTCCCTCAAGTGTTTTACCATCCTTGCTGCAAGTTCTTTTTTCAAAGGTAAAACCAAGTATTCTAATCCAGAACACTTTTCTCCTAACAGTCTGCTCGCTGTTCTTTCTGTACTGACAAAGCAATGCGAGCGAGAGGGATGCTAAGCGTCGCTAACTAGCTGAATATCTACAGTCTTTCTGCAGAATCACAAACTTTACCTTTAACTAATTTCTGAGACATGACAAAACTAATCTTTTCATCTAATTCTCATCAATAAACAAATAAAGGGGCTCCCTGATACCTTAGTATTTCCCTGATGTGAGGCTTGTTGCTGCATCCTCGGATGAAAGAAGATGAAAGGCTGGTAACTAATGCACGGCGATGCACAACTGTAATTAGCAGAAGGGAAACGAGTCGTAGCTATCTGTCCTTCTGCCACATGTGATGTGTATTCAAAGGGAAGGATGCTGTTTCCACCTGTAATCAGTGAGGAAAGTGAAAACACGACCTTCACCTCTAAAGCTGAGACCCTCGGCGGCTTGCAGCTTCCGTTCATCAATCTTTTCCTCCATGTTCTGCTCAGCTGAGGAGGTTCTTATGTGTCTTGTGACCCGCTCTGAACACAAAACATGGATTTTCTAAAAACGCAATTATTTTAATGCCAGAGAGAGAATGGACTTCTCTCAAATGTAATTAAATATGACAAAAAGAGCAAAATTGTGAATGAACAAAGCGCTGAAATGATTGGCAAGGGGTGAACCCGCAGAGAGCCCATCTGCAGAGGTTTGCATCCAGCCTGAATAGCTCTGGTCTGGTGGATTTTGATAGGACAACGATGACCACACTCTCAATCCTTAATGAAGGCTTTGTCTTCTTCACATGCACGTAATGTATGTAAAAAAAAAAAAAAAGAGGGGGCTTTGGGGCAGCTCACATTCACTTCCCCCTCTTCAATTGAACCCAGAAAATGAGCCAAAAAGGGTTTAAAAGCAGAAATTAAAGGGACATTAAGTCATCTATTTCGAGGCCTGTCAGCGGGAGGAATTCCAACAACATCACCAGGTGTTTGGCACAGACCTCCCCACCCCTTTACAAGTCCCATTTCCACAATGTGGAGCAGCATGCTGGTTAATTAGAACAGGGATCCAACAGAAACGTCTGCTGAAGAGGAAACATGTTGCCGTGATAAACGCTGGAATAACAATGCAGCTTTGTCAGCGCGTCAGCTGCACTTTTTAACCTTCGCAGCTGAAATGCTTTGTGATGCCGTTTGGCTGCTTTTGCGCCATCCCGCATTGCTGAGTGGTTCAAAATGCCAGTGGGGGGGCGAGACGAGGTGTGCATTTGTTTTTGAGCAGCGGGGGGATGGTGGGTTGGGTTAGGAGGGAAGCCAGATACCTCAGCTCCAGGCCAAACAATTACGGAGTCATTTTGTATTGATCATGGATGCATCAGGACTATGTGTGTAACATGGTAGGAAACCCTCACATGCTGCCTTGACAAAAAATCAAACCAAAAAACTGCTTTGAACCGACTGTTTCTCATAATGTAGGGCTCAGACTTGATTTAAAGGATCTGATGTGCATTAAACAAGCATTTTAAAGCGGATGAAGGGAAGGCGAGCACGCATTAGGCCGACTATATTTGGTGGATGAGCGATGAGGCTGCAAGCTGTCCCTACCAGGCTACTTTCACACTGGATAATTGACAGCACAGATTCTCACTCCCTCGCACTGCCAGGCTGCTGGCCACAATTCAACATGGGAGATGCTCATTAACATAAGTTGGGAAGGTGCTGTCAGCCAAGTGTTCTGCTGAGAACATTTCTATATTATATAAGTAGTGAACACAGCGATGTATGTTCAGGGTGTACAGTACGGACAGACTGTAAAAAAAATGACAAAACAGATACGACTAGAAAGACTGTAATGCATTAAACTCTTGCTGTAAAAAATGCATCATAGTTTAAATGGGTTTTTATGTGAGTGTAGTCTTTGGGAACCACTACAGTAGTAAAAAAAAATGTGGTGAAACGAAATACAATACCTGAAACGGAGTTGAAGTAAAACGTTATGTTAACTTGAACAGTAGATAAAACTGTACTTGGATTAGTAGGTCAGTATATATATATATTTGCCAAGACTTGATGAAAAATTGCATACCATTCTCATGTCTTAATTATGGAGCTGGAGGTGGGAAGCAATTAGAACACAGGACTTCTCTCCAAAATTAAAAATGTCCGCCTACCACCCTAGCACCTTTGAGGCTGGATAATTAAAGGTGGAGTTTGTGTGAAGAAAGATTGTTGATATTTGGATGGTTAGCATGTGCTAGACTTACAATACCTCTCACTTCTACTGCTCCCTGTACTCCTGTGTTGTGTGGACCATCCATCCATCCATCCATTTTCTATACACCGCTTAATCCTCACTGGGGTCATGGGGGGGCTGGAGTCTATCCCAGCCGACTTAAGGCGAAGGCAGAGGACACCCTGGACAGGTCACCAGTCTATCACAGGGCTACACTTAGAGACAGACAACCAAGCACACTCACATTCACACCTACGGACAATTTAGAATCACCAATTAACCTCAACATGTTTTTGGACCTTGTGGTAGGAAGCCAGAGAACCCGGAGAGAACCCACGCTGCACGGGGAGAACATGCAAACTCCACGCAGAAAGATCCTGGGTGCCCCCACTGGGACGCGAACCGGCGACCTTCTTGCTGCGAGGCAACAGTGCTACCCAATTGCGTTGTGTGGACCAGTCAGAGTCACTTTCTTTGTTTTGCATTTACAGAGCCAGGCATGTGTGCAGGAACTTCTTGGGATAAAAAAAAAAATGAAGCCAATGCAAAAGTGCCAAAAACTGCAGTTCCTTGAATGGCCACTTGAGGCTGCTCCAAAACAGTGTCAATCCCCATAGACCCCCATGTTAAAGTCTCCAAATATTCAGTAGAAATAAACACGTTTACAGCCTATTACAACAAACCGTTTTGGTCTGTGTGGCTAATTTCTCTGTTTATGACGTCTGTTCAGTAGATACAACTTACATATTTAAATTTTGTTTTTTGTTTTCTGTCATGAATGATGTGATGCAGAGTTTGTCCGTCTTTATATACAGTCTATAGAGTGAACACGTTTTTGTTTGTTTGCTTGTTTGTTTTTCAGCACACAAACAGACAAGACAGCTGGTGCACCATGTAAACGCATCGCTGCAAAAAAACCAGCGTGGAGGATTTTGAAACACGTAGATAGTGAACGGGGAGGAGAACGCAGCAGGAAATATGTGACTAAAGCAGCACAGGGCACAAAGAGAGGCTTTGGACACTGTAAAAAATGCAATCATGCTAAATCATTTGCAGCAGCCTCACCTGAATGTATCTGTGAAGCACCGTTAACGCTCCAGTAATGCTTCTAGTCAGTCCATTGTGCCTGAGCACAAGTCGCTTTCATCCAAGAATTACCCAGCAGCCAACAACGTCTCTGTGCTGAATTGTGTTAGCTTTGAAATATAGTGAGTCTTTACTGCGTATGAGTATTAACTGTCAGGCTAAAGGTAAAGAAAAAAAACCTTAAGCTGGTCTTTTCTCAAAGGCAGTATCAACATTGTTTTTTTTTTCCTTTATTTTTTCTAATGACTGTATATATTAGCTTAAAACACATGGAAGCAGGTATAAATATGTGCTCTGAGCTTGTCACAACACAGATAAGTGGGTTATTAAACAACCAGTCAGACACGTTTCTAAAATTAGGTCTCAGAATCATGAAGAAATAAATGGTATTCTTGGCCCTGAGAAGCTTACAGATTGTCCCCTGGTAGCGCTGGTTGACAGCTTCCTCACCAGCCTAAATGAACCGGACTAACAGCATAAATGGACCTGAGCTGTTTTAGCCAATCAGCTTAGATGTGACATCACAAATGGGCGCTGGAGATATGCAGTGTTTTCATCATTTTACAACTTATTGGTGGGCATGCACAGCTGAGTATGTCAATAGAACAAGAAAACAAAGGCAAAGAAGGGAGAAAATCAGATCTGTCTAGTAAATGTATAAAAATATGGACAAACCCTCCATGACATCACCTGTGCCTGACTCCTCCTGACTCGCAGTTAATCAGAAAAATTAGGAAAGAGGTGGAGCTTGAGTGGAGCTGAGGCTTTTCATGCAGATGTCACCATCATGGACCGTGATGGCACCATTCACTGAAGGGTCTACTCCAGGGGTGTCCAATCCGGGTCCTCGAGGGCCACAATCCAACACACCTGATTCAAATGATCAGCTCATCATCAAGCTCTGCAGAAGCCTGATAATGATCCTGATCATTTGAATCAGGTGTGTTGGAAGAGGGAAACATCTAAAACATGCAGGATTGTGACCAACAAGGACCAGGATTGGACAACCCTGGTCTACTCGCTTAATTATGCATCATTTTAACCGTAACCTCCAAAGACCTGAGCTCTTGTTTCATATGAATTTTTTATTTCTCTGTGCTTTAAAAAATCTATAAAAATAAATAAATAAATAATGAATAACAATAATAAAAAATAATACTAATAAGAAATAAATTAATTAACTAGTGTGGTAATATAACTCAAAATGTGATGTCCACGGATGGTCTTTAGAGGTTAATGAAATTCAAACACGGAAGTTATATAGAAATCCCTCCTTTGCACATTTAAAAAATGAGGTTATAGAGACCAAAGCTGTTTTTGTACCAGGCTGTAATCATGTTTAAATCTGAAGTAAAGTTGGACATTTTAATATGGGGGTCTATAGGGACTGACTCACTCTTGGAGACGGCCCCAAGTGGATGTTTCTGGATGTTTGCAGTTTTTGGCATTTCCACACTGGCTTCATGGCTCCAGAGGTTCCTGCTTGATGCACTGCCATTCACCAGTAACAGCAGAATATATTTGGATTCCAGTTTGTAAAAGCTACTCAGTGTAAAATGGTCCCTGCACAGGTGGTGATCCTCAGTTCTCCATCAGTCAGTGTAATACACAATTGATCCAACCTTTCTTAATCTCTTCATCAGTAGGAAACTAGAACAAATGTTCTGCACATTCTGGAACAAAGGAAAGATACTTTTGCATAGATGCAAACTGTAGGCTGTAGTATGTGAAGGAACCCACAATCCAGGATAACCGCTGATGCTTTTGCTGTCTAGTTTCTATGAGATTGTAGTGTGAGATGGAGGGTTCATGTTCAATATGACTGCAGAGCATCATTGAGTCAGAATTTTTGGCTCTTTTTTTTTTTTTTGTCGTGGTCCTACCTATTTATTCGATTTGCTTGGATGCCCTGAGCACCGTCCAGAGAACCCTCTGGTCTTCTGGTAGTGGCGTTTAATTAAACACCAAATCAGAACAAAAAACCCACAATGAGGCATCTTCCTCTTGTTGTGATCCCNAATAAACTGACTGCCCTGCCAGTGGTACCCTAGTTTTATACCAACATTTGTCAACCCATTTGGCAAGACAAGCAACACTAGATACAGCTTTATCTTAAAACGTTCATGTCTAAGCTGGCGTTGGTGAGTGTGGCACACTGTTGGTGGTGTCGGGCATCAGAAGAGAGTCACCGAGGCACTCAGGAGTGAACATAAACATCCCGTACTTTGGATTTTCCAGGAAAATGTGTCCTCATTCCTTTGTATGGAAATCCCCCTCAGGCTTTTTTAAGTTACAATCCGTGGCAATAATACATGTAAATTCCCTCACATTCTTATACTAAGTATGTTGAAAGTGACTATTTGGATTTTGAATACTGAGCCATGTCATGCAGGTAATTCTACTCCTTTGCAATCTGCTCCAACATGTTTGGAGATGGAAATAAAGCCCTGCGCCGGACTGCATGCCTAATCCTGGTCCTGCTGGAGTTCTGAACATTATCGCCTGCTCCTGCAATGTGTGTGTCCATTCCCAGCCACACCTGCAAACATNAAAACCCACAATGAGGCATCTTCCTCTTGTTGTGATCCCTGGAAGACCTGATATCCTATTACACAAACTCAAAACCTACATTTTACTCCAACTCTTAAGTGATATTTATTCATCTGTATATTATGAATTTTAGTTTTATCTTTAAACACTTCAATTTTTTGGTATTTCACTTTGTTATTCGGATTTTTTGACGTATGCTACCTTTGATGTTCCTCATAGGAAATGTATTTATTTATGATAGCGTTTCCTGCGTCCCTTGGTCCCCGATTGAGTTAATTATTTAGAACATATTCATTTATGGGGGGATGTGGGTTAGAAGTATTGTTCTTTTCTTTTTGTTCTGTAAAGCACTTCATGTCACGTTCTATTTGCATTTCCATTACTAAAAAACAACAACAACACAACTCTGATTAAGATTTCTTTATAATTTACCCACAAAATCCTGAACACAAAAATGAGGAACTCCATTCCTCAGTCATGCATCCGGTTCACGGTCTAGTCACATGTTGCCGTTGTTTTCATCGACCGTATGTTTAGAAAGAACTCTCAGACCTTGCCTGCTTTTATTTTGGGTTTGAGAACATTAGCCACCATTGAATTTTTCCAAATTCATGTTATTTTATGTTTTGTTTTGTTTTGTTTTTTTAGCCTTTTGCTTCTTTTCCCTGCTGTGTTGAAAAAGTACTGAACTAAGGCTGCACCAGACTGTGAATGTTCTATACTGTTACACCACTAATACAGCAAACAGAGAAGTTATTTTAAAAATACAGTTTTCTGAGGATATTTCCCTGGAGGCAATTTTAGCCTTGATCAACAGTGTTGTTTTGGGTTTTAGCTGTAAATAACAAACCTCACCATCAGTCCAGATGCTGTTCTCTTCTTTGTCATTTTTTGCAACATCATCTCACTGAAACAGCTTCAGCATTAGAATCACAAAAATCTGCTTTTACGGTTTATTTATTTATTTGTTTGCACCACTTGTCCTTCTGAGGTCATCACAAAATCATGTATGAAGACACAGAAACTCAACAAGAACAAAAAGTGAAACCAACATAAGCGTTATTGTTCGAGATGCAACCCGTATTCTAACCTCCTGTAAGTATGCTCACACCTGTAGGAGAGTGAAGATGTGTCTCCTAAAGGTGGAGATGTTTGCTAGCTCTCAAGTTGCATGAGGCAGGTTGGTCCACATCAACAATGATCTGAAAATAACAGAATTGAGTCTAGAAAATTGCACTTTGGGTGTAGAATAATCGTATGTATCGTGTGTAGGAATGTGCGGAAGTGATGGCAAGACAGGAGGAACAAATGTGACTCTCCTCTTTTTTTTTTTTCTTTAACCGCCAACCACGCTACAAGCTTAAGTCAGTTGCTATGGCACCGTGAAATGAAGAAAGTTTGACAAGGGTGCCATACATTTTTAAACCACTTATTGGCATTGCCTCAAAGGTAGCACCTCCCGCTGCCCTCCCCTTCAGCTGCTGTTCAGCCACATCAGTGTCAGGGCCCAGGTTCCCTGGAGGAGGGCTGCCACGGCGGGCCGGCTGGGACTCAGGAGCCTAATTGGGGCCCGAGGATGCCTCCCTCTGCTGCTACAGCTGTGCTGCCGCTGGCTGATGGTAGGATCAAAACCCCGTGACTAGCCAGAGGTCAGAGGTCGCCGGGTGGCCGCTCAGCATGCGAGGCCAGAGGAGGACCGGGCTGTGACAGGCAGCGCCGTCCTGCAGTCTGCGTGAACTCTGACTGAAGCCTTCAGCTGCTCAGGCTGTCGCTGCCTCTGAAATGGAAACACAAAGATAAGCGGAACTGATATACGTATGAGGTTTGAAATCCCTCAGTGAAACAGGCACGTAATCATAAGTGACTCATTCTTTTAACTTCTGCCTTTGTCTGAAACTGCTACAAGAACCGTTCTACTTAACCTACGTGAAACTAATTTATTTTGTATGCTCACGAGAAACTCCAGCACCTCCCAGCACCGTGATAAGGAGACTGTGTGATTTTCATTATGCCCCTGTTGAACTGCCATTTTGGAAATACCTGTTAACTTTAAATGAATGAATGAAGCTGCGGCGGCGCACTGGATGGATCTTTCCATTTCATTTTTTTTTGTCATATTTCAAATTGTGTTTGTATGCTTCTCTCAGATTTCTGAATTCCTTGACGAGGTGAACCATGTCAGTTTGATTTTGCTTTGCATTCCATCTTTAAGTAGGATTAAACCTCACCCGAGGATGGAACTTCAGGAGGAGCAGAGTGCATATTGTGGCCAGAGGCAGAGTGGATCTCAGCTTCAGCCCCACTTCCGTTTGGAAAAGGTTACTTTACATTAAAACCTCTAATTAGACCCAGCTTCAAGCCAGCAGAACATCTTGACAGTTTGCTGTAAAATTAACTTCAGTCAACATCAGTTGAAAAACGGCTTACAGTGAATCCCTGCATGTCAGCTTCAATCATAATGTTTGTCACCTGGAGAAAAACTTGACAAACATACAACGATCTGTCTCTCTGCTTCCTCCTGACCTCAGCTGATCATCAGTAATGGGCTGCAGGAAACCAACCTGACGTACATCTATTGGCTAATTTTATTTTCCCAAAGGTTCAACAACAATAAATGATAGGACACCCTTATGCTTTGTGGTTCATGGTTCATTTTGTAGTGACACTTCATGTTAACCCTGATTAATAATCACTAGATAAACAGCTAGTAAATGGTTTATAACACACTGTATTGTACCACTTTCCAACCTCACTGGTCCTTAGGACCTAAAAGATCCACTGGTGCCAACACCAAAGCCCGTCCCCTGAGGTCCGGTGTCCATGTCCTGAAGGGTCTGAGCTGTTTTGGCTGCATGAGAAGGACTTACACAAGAGGCAGGCGGTTTTGTTTTGGCTGATGTCGTGGTGTATATGTACTGTTAATTCTCGGCTAATCTAAAAATGACCAAAGAGGTGGAGTTCGAGTGAAACTGAATCTTTTCATGCAAACATCTGTGGGTCATGGACTGTGCTGTGATGGTACCCACCTTTCACTAAACAGGCAATACCCTAATTATGCATGATTTTAAATTTTAAATCCTCCTTTGCACATTTGCCATTACATAAAAAAATGAGGTACAGAGACCAAAGCTGTTTTTGCACCAGGCTGCAAGCATGTTTAATTGTGACGTATAGTTGGACATTTTAACATGGGGGTCTATAGGGACTGACTCAGCCTTGGAGACAGCCTCAAGTGGACATTTGAGGAAGTGAAGTTTTTGGCATGTTCAAATTGGCTTCATTTTATTTTTTTAGCTCTGGTTACTGCTTGATTCAGTGTCATTCTCCAGTAACAGTGGATTATCTTTGAATTCCAGTTTGTAAAAGCTACTCAATGTAAAATAATCCTCAGTTCTCCATCACTGTGGCACAAAATCGATCAACCCATTCTTAATCTCTTCATCTGTACAAAATTTCAACAGGGAATGATTGTTCTAAATTTTGGAATCTGGGAAACATGCATTTGCATCGATAGCTGGCAAACTGAGGGCTGTAGTAGGTGCAGAAACCCACTATTAAGTGTTACTACTGATGCTTTTGTTGTCTAGTTTCCATAAGATTATTGTGTTATGGGGAGGGGGGTCATGTTAAATGTGACTGCAGAGCATCATGGAGTCATGGTTTTTGGCCCTCTTTATTTGTGGTCCTACCTGTTTTTCAGATTTACTTTAAAACCTGAATCCTCTAGATTCCTCAGCTCTTCTGGAAGTGGCTTTTATAATTAAACACCAAATCAGAACAAAAACTCAGGTGGTTTGTTGTGGCTGATTGGTGGACATATAACTAATCAAGTATGTGCATCCATTGTTGTTTTCCCAATGCAAGTGTGTTTCTCTTTTTAGTTCGCCCACTAATGTTATATTGTAGAAACACAGAGGAATCAAACAACTTAATTTAATATTATTGATGGTTACCATATGAATATATGGATATCTTAGCAGGCATTATATATATTTTTTGAAAAAACATAAACTATGACTGTCACTAATACAGCATCTGCAGACATTTAAAAAAAAAACTAAAATAAAATGTATCTATTTTAACTTCTAAACAGAAAAAAAAAAACTCACAATTTTCAGAACTTTTCAAAAGACAACAAACTGGTAAAACTGAACTGCTCAGCGATGTTAAGACCACAACAAACAGGGTGAGTAGGAGTGGTGGAACATCATCTGATCAAACTTTCATTTACTCTTTGTGAGCCACTTATGAGAGCTGGTTCATGAAGCTTAAACACACACACACACAAAAGAAAAAAAAACATATATATATATGTATATATATATGTTTGTTTGTTTTTGTTAATACAATTGTTCTGCTATGTTTAGGTGTGCGTTATGTCCACTAATCTCACACTGTTTAATATGATAAACTGTCCCTCCTCCACTGAATGTGATGTATTTGTTACTTGAGCGCACATGGCAGCATCCTGCTCCAGTTTCTCAGTGCACACCATCCTTTCTCTTCCACCTTTTGCTCTCCAGCTTGTGTACGATACTGTCCAAAGTAAACAGGACACAAACCAAGTCAGGTCAAGGTAGGACTGTAGCAGGGCTCCTACCGTGGGGGAGGAGCAGCTCATTTATGCACAGTAGATGTGGTGAATGGGGGCAACAACACCGCACTTGTCTTAGATGGTCAAACTAGCTGGGAAGTGTGATGACATGTTACTGAGGCTGAGCCAGACTCAAACTGTATCCTTCTGCTTTATGAAAGGTTACCTGTGTAACCTGTTAAAGTGGAAATGAAATGTGCATGTTTTTTGCACTGATAGCACCAAAATATATGAGAAAAACATTTTGTCAAAGGTCTAATTTTTTAAACGTTGATATGACAAATGTATTAAATGTTAAAATGGAGGAAGATGAAATTGACAAACCAGTTAAGCCCAAAGTAAATGTAGTGCTTGAACCAGTACAATGTAGAAACCATGCAGTAGCAACTTTAATTCACCGTTATGACCAGGCATTTAGAATAGTTTAGTTTTTTTTCCCTGATTTATTCCTAACAGTCATTTTGGCTGCTATACTGTAAAGCCTAGTTCCCATTAGATAACTCTGATGCTGCTAAGATGTGATGGAAATCTTTGAGCTGGAGGACAAAAGGTGTTCACAGTGAAACGTGTCAGTAAGACACATTCAGAGGCGTTGTGTTGAACTTTATTGCTGTCATGGATGATGTTCTCGTCAAACACCTACGTATCTGTGGCAGATGTCAGTGAATCCAGCTCTTGTAAGTTTGTGTTTAATGGGGTTTCCCTGCAGTGGACTGATGCTGCGTGCAGCTGTTTGAGTATATTAGTCAATCGGTAGAACAAACACTGAAGCCGGTGAAACCGAACACTGACAGGACGTCAGGCTTTAGTCTGTCGGTCCGGTGAACCACGAGCTTGCTGGACTCCACCACCTTCTCCTCGGTGTAATCTTCCTCCAGAAAGTGTCCCTACAAACCCTGGAGTCAGAGCCCATCGAGGCTCTTTCTCTTCAGTGCTGCTAGTGTGGCGGCACTT
>NW_007578808.1:234397-252162 GCF_000690725.1 Stegastes partitus | reverse complement strand
TAAAAAACACATATAAAGACAAAGGAACATTTATTTCCAAATCACCAGTCAGACTTACGGAGCTTACCTCTGGCTCACTCACGATTGGTCAGATTCCAGAGTGACTGTGTTGTGATGCTGCCTGACTCCCGGTGATTGGCTGGATGAAGTCACAAGATTCTGCCCCCTGCCATTTTTAAAGCCACCATACATGGTTTCTTGACCGATAAAGGGTTAACTTAACCTTTCTTTACTATTTGTCGACTATATCTTTCTGTTTGTGGTAAATCCTGGGACATGCAGTCCTTCAGCCTGCACGTCCGCCTGCAGCAACATTCAAACTGGCTTCTACCACAACATTTGCATTGGGTTTGGCTGAACCTGCAGGATCCCAACACCATCCTCTAGATGGAAGTTCATTTCAGCAGTCCAGCTGGTGAAATGAATTTATCACCGTCTCTGATGTCCGTCGTGTTTCATATGATATAATTCCTGCTGGGAAAAGACACCTGTGGTTGAGTAATAACATTTACAGCTGCCAGTTTGCTGGAAGGTAAAGTTAACTGGCCATTTATTGGACAGCTCGACTCTGCGTCTGTGGACTTTGGTGCCTTAACTCCACATTCCAATAAAAATCTAAAAAAAGATATGAACTTAAATGGAGATGTGATGTATATTTAAAATGTTTTACAAACTGCTGTCAGTTTGTTTGAGGAATTCTAAGTAGAGACATTTTGCCACGGTCAGGTCAGGTACAGCTCAGTAACCGTCAAAGCTGAAGGTACAGCCAAGGAGGTCCAATGGCATCTCCAGTTTTTGAGAATCCTCAGAAGGATCAACCTCCAAACGGGAGCTGCTGACGGGTTTTTTTTTGAGAGTGTTTTATCACATTGCATCTCTGTGTGCACATAGGAAAGCACTACAAAGGGTCATTAACACCACCCAAAAACTCATTGGTCACCCTCTCCCCTCCCTGAAGGACATCGAGGCTGTCTCAGGAGGACACGCAGTATCCTGAGAGACCACACACACCCAGGACACCGGGTGTTTGAGCTGATTCAGGGTGCTGAAGTCACGCACTGACAGACTCAGGGACAGTTTTTATAATAAGGCAATAGCGCCAATCAATGCACACCAATGAAATCTGGTCCAACAGTTGGGCCATGGGCATTAAAAATATTACAGTAAGTATTCTCTTGCATCTCATTTTACACTGAGTCACTTTACTCTGCACATTATTTATTCTGGCAGTTTTTCTGTATACATTGTTTATATATGATGTCCATCCATCCATTATCTATACACCGCTTAATTCTCACTAGGGTCATGGGGGGCTGGAGTCTATCCCAGCTGACTCAGGGTGAAGGCAGGTTCACCTGGACAGGTAACCAGTCTATCACAGGGCTACACTTAGAGACAAACAACCAAGCACAACCAAGCACACTCACATTCACACCTACGGACAATTTAGAGTCACCAATTAACCTCAACATGTTTTTGGACTGTGGGAGGAAGCCGGAGAACCCGGAGAGAACCCACGCTGCACGGGGAGAACATGGAGACTCCACGCAGAAAGATTCTGGTGCCCCCACTGGGACGCGAACCGGCAACCTTCTGGCTGCGAGGCAAAAGTGCTATGCATGATGTCCATAATCTTTATTCTTATTCTTTTGTGATAATATTCATAACTGTACATTTATTTTTGACAATTGTTTATTTGACATGCCTGCTATATGAAGTGAACTGTATACAATCATCTTTAACAATTTTTTTTAGCACCATTGTGGATGAGAAGGGAATTTCGTTGTACTATTGTACAAAGCAAATTATTCCTCTTGATGTGTAATTTTATTTCATTCACTAAGTATGAGGTTCTGCAACAAGAATGGCCCCATGTGCTTAAACTGTTTATTCATGATGTCTATATTGTTCATATGTGGTATGTAGCATTAATAAAGAGGAGAATAAAGTACACATCAGGTACAGTGTAATTGTGGGGCAATTTCATGGCTCTTGCAGTATTGATTAGTGGATTTACAGATAATGCATGAGCCGGATCAATGCTGGCCAGTGATCACATACATCATAATCCTGCTTAGCTTTCAGAAAGAAAAATCAGCTGCTGTTTAGGACAATCAGGCACTTGCTGGGAAACATCTGTCTTTGTAGACAACATAGATCCACGTAAACCAACAATCAATAAGAAAACAAACCTGAAAAAGACGTTTCAATCAAATTTATTTACTGTCATGCTTAAGAGCCAGTGGTTTTTCATGGACCGGGCGAAGCCTTTCACTTACAGCGTGTGATTATTACATTCGCTTCATGCTAGAGAAGGGGGGATGATTTATTTTTGTTTATTCAAATAAACAGTGTCAGTGCAGCGGTCTATGACAAACACTCAATTGAATTGCTATTGTGATAAACAAGTTGCCGCTCAGACACCTTTTTTTTTTAATGAGGCTCGGTAAAACAAATACCAAGTGTTGCACTAACTTCATTTCCATAGCAAAGGTGTGGATGAACTCAGCATCACCCCCGACGACAGCTGCTTTCTCAGTCCATTCGTTTCATGTGGGGAGAATACATCAGCATAAACACTGAAATTAGCAAGCAAATGGCGTATACTTGTGTACTATAATTACATTTACTGTATATGCGGTTCTCATACAGTACGTCTATAACAGATATCTCAATGTGACGTTTAGATTACTGCCAGTGTACCAATATCCTATAAAAAGAAAACTAACAGAAGACACTCCTCTCTTCTCTCCATCCTCTGGGATTTCCATATTTTTCATTTATTTGCCAATTACGGGTCACACTTCTCCTGACCTGTGGGCAAAGTCTTTAAACTCTGGGAAAAAAATAAAATAAAAAATCTCACATACTTCTTTAATCTTTACTATTTATTTTTTTATTTGTATTTTTATTTTTTTAAATAAATTAAGACTCTGCCAGAATGAATCAAGGATTAAACTAAAATGCAGGAAACAGGAATTTTGCTTCGGGATGTTATCAACCCAACATTTCATTCGTCAGCTGAGAAACATGATTCATTTTCCCAAAGAAGAGTTGACACAGAACAAAACAGGTTTCTACCTCCCACCTCAGTCGACAGCGTGCTGCCTGCTCAGAAGAAAAATATATAGATATATATATTTACAAATTAAATGATTCTGTAATAAAATGATTTTAAGACAGTGAGAAAAGCAAGTGTTGGGTTTTATTGGCGGCGCGCTGCATCAGTGAGTTATGGAATTTCTGGTGACATTTACAAGGTCTTATTTTATTGCATCTCTTTGTGAATTTCCAATAAAAAAAACCAGTGTTTCGGATGTGCTGACTGAATCTGAAACAATTGAATTAGAAACCTTTTTGCTGGAGGAGCAGCGACACTGTATTGGATGATTCTGCAAAACAAAGAATTACATTTGGGGCAGCTTTTTTTTTGTTTTTTTGTCCAATGCCAACATTTTTAAAGTGTTATCTCCTGAATGATGATCATATAGATTGTGGTTATGGTAAACGCACTGTAGTTAATATATGCTTTGGGTTAGGGAAGATAAACCAGTTGATTAAAGGTTTTTTGTGCACCATTCAGAATCAATGTATGTCACTAGAACATTAGCATCTTAGAGCCAAACAAATGGAGGGTGTGTCTTTGTCCAATGTGTGTCGGGCTGAAGCAGACCGGTGGATGAACCAGGTCGGCTCATGGACGGAGGGGACTGGAAACAAAGATTTTGCACATTGCACACGTAAGCAGAAAAGAAGACAGCCTCAGAGCAGCAGGTGAGAATCTCACAATGAGCTAAATAACGTTGGGACTGCACTGCTGCTGCTACTCTCGCTTCATTCATAACAGCAGAGAGGGCCAACGGTTTCAGTGGGAGGGACTCACATGCACACATGGAACCAATGCCATCAGTAGGTTTTGTAACAATAAGGTTGCAAAGGTCTTGAGAGGGTTCTTTTCTTTTACCCATCATGAGATGTTTCTTGTGTGACACCTTGGTAATGAGACACCTTCTTAAAGGCATCAGTTTGGACTGAACCAGCTGATATGAATTTGCACTGACGAGGGGCAGGACTGCTTTCTAATTACTGCTTGATTTCAGCTGGTGGCTTTTTTTGCATGTCACCTGTTCAACACTTTTTCCCCGTGTCAGTTCACATTATTACACATAACTTATGGACATCTATGATTTCTTTGCATGTGTGGATTACATGGGTTGCTCCCAACATCTGGTGAAAAGTTCATGTCAATAGCACCCTTAGAAATATATTTACTGAGAAAAATGGTGACGTGTTCAATACCTATGTTAAACCGGCTGTATGTGGACAGCTCTGCATCACAAACTGAGCCTCGGCCATGTGTGATCCACATAAAAAATGTAGAATTTGATTTGAATCCTTATTATAAATAAATTCTTGGACATATGGAAAATTAAACAAACTTTGTGCCATCGGGTTTAAAAGATTGAGATGACCATAAATGTAAGGGTTAGGTCATGGGGTTGTAAATGGAACATCACTTTGCTGTTTGGAATAATTGTGTCAAGTTCATTTCAAAGATTTGTGGTCACTGACTTTGCAGTTTGTTCACTTTTTTTATGCACAGCAATTACATCTGCATTCAAAAGCGCTTTACTGCAGCAAGCGCACACATCGCTGATGCTCCTGATGCAATGCCGACTACTGATTCAGTCTTCAGTTCGGTGTTTCAGGATGCGCCACACTTTGCATCAACATGAGCTGACACCTGACCAGTGACATGAGTGCTAAAAGCTAACATGCTTTGTCTACATTATGGCGCCAAATTATAGAGGGAGAAGTCTGAGAAGAGGGGCAAGGAGGAAAAAAAACTTTAAAAGCACAAACATGAAGAACAAAATCTGGAAATTGTATTTGGAAATGACAAAACAAAACATCAAAACAGAAATTATTTTGAACATCTGTTTGATTTTTCAGTGATACTTATTTTAGAGAGACAAACAAATTCTTCTATTTTATTTTATTTTTCTTAATGACAACCTATACTGTCTCTGCTTTAGCTCCTTACATATAAAAGAGTGACTGTAAAGTTGGCAAAGCGTTCTCGTTGTCATTCTTTCTTCTGGATTTAGTTCAAGAAATCAACGAAATGCCGTTTGACTGTTACCATCTGTTTTGTCCCCCTTTCTGCAAATCTTGCTTCCCCGTACACACTGCAGGGCTCAGCAGGTAGTTTCACATTTACATTCTCTGGAGGCTATTTGGAAAATCTCCGTTGGGATAGTAGTTCAGAGGGAATGTGACTTTAGTGTGTGCAGAGGACACCATTACTGCACCGTGTCTTTGCAGAGCAGACGGTTGTTTGCTGTTACAATAATGCCGTATTGATGTTCAACATCCCATATATTGCACCTTTAACGTGGCCTCACAATGAAGGTAAATTACATTAAATCCATGTCTTTTTGTAGTGTAAACCAACGCTAGTCTAAATTTAAACTGGTGGTGGACACAAGGCAACCCTCTGAGCTAAGTGCTAACCCTCAACTTTCTGCTATGACAAGAAAATGACACAAAACACAACTTCTTCTGTTTTAAAGAACGGAGACACTATAAAATATAATAAACCTTACATGTGTGAAACATACATTGTTATTGTGACCACGTTAGCATTTAGCTTAAAGCATCACTGGACGCCCTAACAGAGCCACTAGCACGGCTGTAGACGCTTGCTTGTTATGGAGATCTTTCAAAAGCATTTTTGATCAATAGATGCATTGATTGTTTACTGAGTCATTTTAGCTCCACCATGATATGAAAACATAATAGACAGAAGGTGAAGCACACTATGGGGCAGAATGGTGTTTTCTTTATGTGGAAACTGCACCAAGGAACAATTACTTTAATTTGTTTTAATGGAGTTTGCAAGAAAGACAAGATTCCATTTGCAGATTCCAGCTTTCTAAAATTGAATTCTTGTCGTTTTTGTTCTTCTCTATGACAGTAAACTGAATATCTTTGGGTTGCTGACAAAACAAGACGGTTGAGGACATCGTCTGAGGCTGATTGACATATTTCACCATTTTCTGACTTACAGGCAGCATGTACCACCTCAGCTCAGAGTAAGTCAGTGCTGTGAAGTCATGCGCCAGCACCTGATGGGGTGTCACCCGATTTTCAGCATCTCATTGCAGCTTTCCTTTAAGCATTTCCACAAAATTTATAAAATTGCAGATCTCTGTGATTCTGTCTTCAGAATCATTATGTTCTGAGACCCAGACCCAGAGCATGAAGAAATAACAACGTCTTCAGTCTCCTACAAAGTAGATGTTTGAGTTCAGTTTGTGCCGACTTCGGAAATATTTGTACAGTGAACGTTGACAAAGTAAACCTACATGCAGGAAGTTATCCAGAGAGCTGAGCTGTATGTTCAAACCGTTGATCATTGTGGAGAACAATGTAGTTCTGCATACCTGCTGGACAATGACCCCAAACGGAAACGTCGGAAATAGCTTTCCTCAAAGAAATCATAAAAGCTTTTGTCCAGTTGCTCAAACTCAAGACAATTATGTTCTCTGTCGGTAAAGACGTGGTGCCACTCGACCAAGCATTTGTCACAGTCGGGTGCTTTCAGTTTCCACAAAGCAGCCACCTGGGAACATATGATGGACTACAGACAGGGTTTATGTTCGCATGACACAAATTTACTTAGACAAGCTCATAGATATATATATTATAACATTTGTTCAAGTAGAGTTCATGAAATCGCTTTCCAAAGTCCAAAATGTGCCAAACACTGATACACCTTTCCGATCTCTTTTTTTGCTTGTGCAATAAGGGATCCCTCATTCTTCATCATCTTAATGGCGACAGTGTCCATGACGGGCATCTTGTCCCAGGACAGACCGCTACCGGTAGGTGGAGAACCCTGAGGAGAGACTCCAGGGACAGTCTGGTTGTTCTGGACAGGTGGAGGGGATGATGCCATCATCACTGGATGGTCATAGCTTTGAGAAAAGAAGCAAACTTAACGTCACTGCACATGATCCAATACAATGACAGCATCCATCACAGGTTTAAAAAACTGATATGAAAACTATGAAACTAGTTTGACTGGTTGCAAAACTGCCAGTAAAGGGATGACGTCACCGTCAAAAGCATTTTGTTTGCTGATGCTCCAGCAACCTTTAATATTAAAATACCAAGTTGATGTCTACGAGGTACGTCGATCATACAGTGAGTAAAATGCATTTAAACATTCTGGAAGTGGCAAAAGAGCATCTACACTTTGGGCCTCTAACTCTGGACCCTTGTCCTATGTCAGGTTCTGATTGTTCTAACGAGAAGCCAATTAGAATAGCTTCGCTGCTAGTCCCTGAGTACCTGTCTGTTTCGAATGTAGTGTTTTTTTTTTTTAGTTATTTTTTCTTGGTTTTGCCTGGCTAGTTGTTGCCCATGAGTTGTGTTGCCAGAGCAGTTGTTGCTATTGTCTAGTTTACTTCTGTTTGTGTACTCTAGTCTGTGAAAGCAGCCTGTTGTTCCAACTCTCAGCAGTAGTAGTCCAGGCTTCGGCCTCAAAGTTTTTTTTACCAACTTTACTCACAGTTCATTCCTAACTGAGTGCATTTACAGTTTGCTCTGCCTGGTTTAGCTTTCCGATAGTCGTGGTCATTCTTATGTCCTTTCGCATTGTTTAATTTTGATTCCACCTGTCGGTCTGTAAATCCTCTTTGCATCTGCTGTGACAGATTCAGATTCAGATAGAACTGTATTGATCCGTTTGGTCGGGTACCTCAGGGAAACTGTTGTTCTAGAAACAGCACAACACCAACAAGACAGTAGCAAACATTCAATTAAGAAAAAGAAGCAGGAGACGAGGAAACGAAGGAAACAAGCTGTTAGGAAGAAACGCAGCATGATGTAAATAATAATAACAATAATAATAATAATGGAAGCATAATAATAGTAATAATGGAATACCATTATTGCACTTAGTCCAATGACAGAGCATGATGCTCTATCTCACCCCAATGTCCTACGTCTCCCCTCTTGCTGCTCCTCCCCCTCCCCCTGAGCTCAGAGTTGAACAGTTTGATGGCTTGGGGGGGAACAAAGGAGTTTTTGGTCCTGCTGGTTTTGCACCTGGGGAGGAGCAGCCTGTCACTGAACTGGCTCCTCTGATGACAGTATGCAGAGGGCGGCCGGCATCGTCCATGATGGCCAGCAGTTTGTTTAGCGTCCGCCTCTCTGCCACTGTCACCAGTGAGTCCAGTTTCATGCGCACTGCAGAGCTGGAACGCCTGATTGTTTGGTCCAGTCTGGTTGAGTTCCTGTTTGACAGTTTTGTTTCAGGATTTTCAATGCATATTTATTTAAATGATGTTAAGATGGATCTGAAATATGACACAGGAGTCCTTATTAAAAAAAGAAAACAATCAATGGATAACATCGTATTATATTTAATTATCTGGAACATTTGCATCACATTCAGTGAATGTTTCTTGAAACAAGACAATGACAAAAAAAAACATCATTCTATCTCATGAAAGAAACCCCAAAATGCTAATTTTCATGTCACATACGATGCTAAAAGGAACAGAGAAGCCGCTTTTATTTACTATGGGACTTATAATAAAGGTGCAATTTGTACAAAGCACCTACACACACAAAAAAAAAATCTACTTCCACTTCTGCAAGGGCTTAATGACAGAGCAAGCAGACATCTGAGAGGAGACATTATCATCCCGGAGGACGAAAACGCTATTATAAACTGATTAGGTGGAGGAGAGCTGGATGGAAATCACTCTTGAATCTTTTTTTAACCATTAATTAGTGGTTCTGTCAGTGCGGTTCATTCTGCGGGGATGACTAATGCGTAGCGCTCTCCCACTGCTCTTCATGACCAGTTGGTACATTGCTGTCACATTTGCATATGTAGCTCTGACAGCAAAGAAAAATCCCATTGCCTATTAATGTAGCTGGAGTTCTGCATGCAGTCTGTGTATTCTGGTACAGACCCGAGTCTCCTCTGTCTGAAACAAGATGACATGAAAGTAACAGAATAGCCACCTTACATCAGTAATTGGTCGACTGTGACATGACTTGCAGTACGTTTTGCAAATATGATGAATAGTTTGACTCGATCCACTTCCACTGCTACACTAAGAGTTTTATCAGACCTTACTCAGACTTAATTTAAGGCTGAAGCACAATCTGTTTCATATCCTCTCTTACAAATAAACATTTCCCCCTGGACCCCATCATCTAAATCATGAGTCTGAGAGGGTTTGTAAGGAGGCCGAGGCCCATGTGAAACTCCTGCTGCACCGCACTCTCAGCGCTGGCCAGATATCTGATGTTGAAGTTCTTCACAGATGGGATCAATAGACTCCTGGCGGGATTTATTTTATGTCTGCAAAGTGTTTTAATTGATAAGTATTCTTTGACTTTGCCTTAAAGATCTCCCTAACACAAAGATCCTTTTTTAGTTTTCTTGGATGTTTGACTTTCACTCTGAAATATGTGCCACTTTTCAATAAAAAATGATTTTTTTTTACATCCTTCTTCTGAAGATCGAAGGCTTCTCTGCACTTCACTGAAATCTGAGTTGGTAGTGCCCGTTCTTACTCCCGACTCATCACATACAAACGCTTTGTCAGGTCCCCTTGGCGGCACATTTTAAGGCACTTTTTAGATCATTTAAAAGCAGAAAAGATGTGTAGAATGTAACCCAAACTGTCATCTTTTCTGAAGCCCAACAAAGAAATTTGTTGCCTAAACTTAATCAGACAGAGTAAACAGCAAGTTAAAGTGAAATTTAAGTCAAAACTGGAGCTATACCCAAAGACAAGTCCATGAGGGTCCACCTGATGCTAGTTTTGTCCACTCACCAGGCCTCTGAGAGTCTGTGCAGACCTTTTGGCACACATCCACATGCAATCCAAAATTTGTGTCAGCATGTATGTGCGGGATATGTATACGACCCAATGTGCAGAACCTTTTAAGTAGAGTCCTGGCATCTAGAAAAGTAGTGCAATAAGTACAACTGCACATCCATGGTGTCTGCAGCTATCTGTGTGTGCATCTACATGAGAGTATGATTATGGTTTTACTCCACCATCTTCCTTATGGGGCAGTTTTAAACTAGAAAAACTTGTATATGTCGATATTCAAAGGACACCTCGCTTGTATTTCTAAGATGCTTTTGCAAAACCTCAGTATTTGATACCCTGAGAAGGAGAATGGGTCGGTTAATGATTAGCATGACTTGGTACATCACAAACTGAAGCCTATCGTGGTCCACCGTGCACATATGCAGACAAATTAAAGGCAAAAAGTCTTATTAAAGTTTTAGGCGACGACATGCTACAAGAACAGTTTCAATGATAAACAATGGGATGAACGCCATTCTTCCAAAAGACGTTCCTTCATTTGGCGTTTCACTGATCACGCCGGTCCGAAATCTCCTACAGGTGTTGAATTGGGTTGAGCATATGGTTTACTTGATATTTATACTCATTGAGCCATTCAGTGACCCCTGGTGTCGTATGGATGGAGGCAGAGACCACTCCCATCAGGACACACATGTTTCATTGCAGGATGAATATGATCATTCAGAGCAACTTTGTATTGATCTGCAGTGACCCTTCCTTCTCAGGATCATAACTACGCCATCATTATGCTCCCCAGAGCATAGGAGGGCAGCTAGATGCCCTCACCATAGGAGTCAAGGGCTCTGGGCTAGTCTTTTATCACCACGAGGGTAATTGCGTGAAATATGAAACTCCCATTGTACCGAAAACAGGCTGTTTTTTTTTAGTAAAGGTCCGGCACCACAGAACTCTAAGCTAAGAGCAAGGGACTGAGAGCAGCTCACAGCTTGTAGTATATACTAGTCCTTGTTTTAGTTACAGAGATGACCAAATCCTAATAGAAGGCTGTTTACTTCACTCCTACAGCTGGCTGCAGCGGCATTTCCAGAAAGTCCATGAAAAAGCACATATGACTCACTAAAAGGCTGCTTTTGCAACATAAACAGTCTGACACTTCTTGCTCGCCTGTTTCTTTTCAGGTTTGTTCCATTTGAAATTGTTTAGTCTTAACCAGTATACCCATCCCACTGCTCCACAATAGCAGTTATCTTAACGATGATCAATGAAATCTGACAAATTAGGAGGTTTTATGTCTGTAAATTGACATGCAACAGATTGTAAAGCTGAATTGATTCCATCTATGCTTCTCATCCATCCATCCATCATCTATACACCGCTTAATCCTCACTAGGGTCATGGGGGGCTGGAGTCTATCCCAGCTGACTCAGGGACACCTGGACAGGTCGCCAGTCTATCACAGGGCTACACTTAGAGACAGACAACCAAGCACACTCACATTCACACCTACGGACAATTTACAATCACCAATTAACCTCAGCATGTTTCTGGACTGTGTGGGAGGAAGCCGGAGAACCTGGAGAGAACCTGCACGGGGAGAACATGCAAACTGGGACGCGAACCGGCGACCTTCTTGCTGCAGTGCTACCAACTGCGCCACCTTGCAGCCCTTACTTCTCATCATTGTCACTAAATGCTTGCTCAAAGGGAATCCAAAGGCAACTCTGGATTGTTGGGTTCTCTGTTCTTTGTTTGAAATTCACAAGGTCTTCGCTTTACTGTGTGAAGTGCTGTGAAATGACATTTGTTGTGAATTGACGCTATATAAATAGAAACTGAATTGAATTGAATGATTGTCATTATTTACGTAGCTAGTAACAAGTAAGGTTCTCGGAGAATTTTACCATCTTTCACCTCATTGTTGTGATTTTTCGGCTTGAATCTTCACTTTCAGTTCACTCTCATTGCTCACATCAATTAGCAGGAAGCTGTAGAAACTCACTGTAGTTTAGCTGCTCAGCTTTAAACAGCAGAACAGTGTGAAGCAACTGGAAGGAGAGTGAGCAGAGAATTTACATTTGTCCCATACGAATCCTCTCTCTGTCGCCAATAGGCTCGCTCAAAGGAGAATCACTGGATGCGTTGGGCTTTCCGTGTATAGTTTTGTATGGCATTAACCTTTAATTTTTTAATAAATAAGGTAATTTGGTTTGGCCACGGGGTCATAGCAATAATATATAAAATTGTTAGGTAAAGTGTCTACTCAGTTCATTTCAGTGTCTGTTTTAATTATTGCTCTATAAATATCAGTGACTTGACTTTCTAACTCTGATCATCAGTTTCATAAATTATAAATCTAATAATGCTACGAGGTGTTCAGGAGGGACTTCTGGCAGTTGGATTAGAAACAATAAATTTCACACACTGCTACAGAGGTGATGACTGTGACAGCGGATCCCATTGACCCCTCAGCAACCCTGCACACCCACAGTTTTCTGGATCACCTTTGGGCCTGAACTTCCACAGCGGTCCCACCTGCAAGGTGAAATCAGCAGCATCCAGCTCCTCATCCCGTGCAGGTACAGCTTTATTATAAACCAGAGAGCTGTTTGAAGATAAGCAGACTGATGGCACATGGCGGCTTTGTGTGCTGGCTAAGACGTTCCCGACAAATGAAACATGTTGCCTGAGTCCTTACAGTGTCGTCTCAACATGCTACCGGCATCAAATCCCAATGACACCTTTGGTTTAATATGTAAGGCATACACTGTAATACATCTGTGATGCCGGGGTGGTAAAAAGAGATTTATGACACACAACAAGCTATTAAGGAGCTGTATGTGGTGGGGTAATCAGGGGGGGAAATGGGGTGGAAATTCTCTTCTTCATGCCACATTGATTCATCCTTCAGTGAGAGAAACCTCCCCATTATGCACACCTCATCTAAAAGGGCCCTAGGATGATCATTGCGGGCCCACAGTACACCAATCCCAGGTCTGCTGTGAGGTCAACAGAGGTCCTCCCTGCAGCATCTGGACTCTCAGGAGGATGCCACAACTGCTTGATCCATGGAGTGTTGATAATACCACTGCATGGGCAAAGAGTGCTGGATACACCAACATGCATCATGTCTCTGTGGGCAAAGAGAAAGAAAACACAGTCCAGTACGAGGCTGTTGCATTGTGTTGTAAAAGGTGCATGTAGCATCAAAGTGTTATTTTTGTTAAATACTGCTTTGTGTCTTGATTGCTCACAATGACTTTAATGCAACGTGAAAGTGGGAAGGTTGTTCATTAATACCACCGTCTCTATGATTACCTTATTGAGCGAGGAGGCCAGGTGTCGCAGCAGATTCTGTTAACACCGCTGGCTGTCTGTGTTGTCCAGGTCCAGTAGCAGGTAAGTCAGGAACACTTAATTTTATAGAAGCATCTTCCAGCTAATTTTCTCATAATTTCCTAATTTATTTGGTTGTGAATAACTGGATCTCTAGTGAGGATTAAGCGGTGTATAGATAATGGATGGATAACTGGATCTCTTCAGCATTTTTAGTTCTGTTTTTTGTCTTTTCAGAAAAATGATGGACAGTGATGTCCATGTATGAACCGTTCTTTCCGAACAAGAAATTTGTTTCCAGGAAATCGACCAGAAAATGTGGAACTCACAAAATAACACTATTAGGTATATTAAGTGGCTCGCAAGTAGATAAGATTAAAAGAAAAAAAATAAAATAAATAAGAAAAAGGCAGCCCATTTAAAACCAGACAGTGTTTACTCATGACAGAAGGTGACATTTGGAAAATTATTGTCAAATTGGAGGTAATTTTGTGACTCTTACAGAGATTTTGCTTTTACGCAGGTTACATGCTTCAATTTTGCTCTGTTAATTGTTGTCAGGTACTATATTTCTATTTCTAAATCTGCCTAAAATCTTCTGTGTAATCTTTTTGCATCCTTACAGGTACATGAACAGGTTTATAAAGCAAGTGAAAATTCCAGTCATGACTTATTATTATTATATATGATGTTATTATTTGTTAGCCAATCAAAGACGAGCATTCCAATCTACAGATTTCCTAAATGAACTACTGAGAGGGAGGGACACAGTATCCAGGTAAAATAACAAGGTGAGACTATTTGGCTGTTTTTTATGTGTAAATTCATTCAGCCTGTACAAATTAAATGACCATGCTGGTGAGTTAGCTGTGAATGGCATCACATATTTCTCATGTCATGAGCACTGCTATGAAGAATATAATTAATTGTGCAAATGATAACTTCCACTTGTGTACTGTACATCCTCATGCATACATCTTACAGAGAGTTGCACCAGTAGCTGCTATTGAGACACAAATTGAGCCATTCAGTGTTGACATCTACTTTCAATAGAACATTGTCATAATGCTCAGAGTCTCTCCACTTCTCTCCTGCTCTCTGCGCTCATATATGCTGTATTTTAGAGCAGAGAAATTCTCAGTAAAGCTGTTCTCATTTACATATTTTTCTGTTTCTGTTGTCAGACGTCGCAACAAGTGTGAAACAGTGACTCTCAGCATGCTGCTCTGCAGTCTCTCCAGACTACTGATGTAGCTGCTGCTTTGCACCATGAAACCACTGATTTTATAACCTCAACATGCCCGGATGAACTTACCGAGCTGTTCTGTGACTATACAGAGATATTTACATGTAAAATCACCACTCAGATGGAAAGTTATAAGACTGTCTTTCTCTATTTCTCTCTCTCTCAGTCCTTCACATCTCTGTCAAAAAAATAAAAATAAGTCGCTCGGTGCTTTTTGCAAAAAAAAGTAAAATTACCAAATGGGCCTATGGAGTTGTTAAATCAGGTGACAAAATTGGTAAGTTGGGACAATGAACCTAAATTTTAACAAACTCAAAAGATGTAAAGTTTTACAAGAAAGGAAAAGCATAGTGTTGTCATGGAAACCGTGGGCAGCAACATGATGGGATTACATATATATAAAAACACTGCACTGGGTTTCATTGTCTGATTATATGGAGATTCTTCTTTTGTTTTTTTTTCGTTCATATCTGTGGACATTTGGACTGTGGGCTCTGCTGAACAAATGCTTTGACAAACTGATTGCTAACAGCTTCCTGAGTTTCTGAGGAACAGTGAGCACTGATGGCTTCGTTTTGATGAGAATTCAAATGAACTCCCACGAGTGCAATTTAATTCATTTGAGTTTGAGAGAGAATCGTAAAGGCACGAACCACCTGGTTCTGCTTTAAACATTTCATCCTTTTATTACAAGCATACCTTATAAGTTTGTTTATTTGCTCATATTTGCATTTGAGTGAGGCCATAACGTAGACTGTCACCACTGCTGCTGGACTAAAGTGAAGCAGGACGAGATGCCGTCATCTGTTGCTGATGAGAAGATGAGGAGGCGGAGCTCCAGACTCCAGACTTTAAAGTTCTTCCGACTGTGTCATTCATATTGTTGCATTAGGAGCATTTCTAGATAAAAACAAGTCGTCTATCTACCTACAGCAGCTACACATCAACCTTTTTCCTCAGCAAAAACATCAGCATTAAAATACTGTTTACATTAGTCTTCAAAATGCAAACTTAAGTTATTGAACTAATCTGTAAAGGTCGTCCAGATCCTTAAAAAAAAAAAAAAACGGTGAGTCCAGTTTACTGCAGAACGACTGGTTGAGTAATTTCAAACACTCAACAATAATGCTGGTGATAGAAAATGATGAGTTAAGGCAACATCATGTATTATTCTGTTTATCACAGCTGTCTGTCAGGATGAAGTACATCCTTGTAATAGCATCAAGTATAATCATATATACAGCATGAAAAACAAAAACAGAGAGAAGAGTGAGAACTTCAACAAACAGCAGTGTGATCAAATGTACAGGACCCATGTTTAGGAATTGTCTGTGAGGTCAGGATTACTGAGATCTTTTAGTTTGAAGAATGTTGTAATGGACAAGTTGAGGTTTTTGACTGACTGCAACCAGCTACCAAGGAGGGAGGTTGTGTATATAAGGCCCAATGGGTCCAGTTCCTGCTGTATTTTGCATGTGAATTTTTAACTCACATTAATAAATTCATTTTATAGAATACTAGGATTTTCTCCACCCTGTCCCAAGTGATATAGTCGAGCACATCCATGTTAAAGTAATCGAGTTAATCTCATCGAGTGCTTTTAAATCCAAGTTCCTGAGGCCCACCCACAACATGCACTTGTTTTTCATAACTTACTTGTAAATGTAATTTTTATAAAAGTATTTATTTGTTTTTGTTCAAGTTGTAATAATGTCTTAACTGCGTAATGTTGTGACTGTGTTTTGCATTTGCTGCTGCCTGTCTTGGCCAAGACTCCGTTGCAAAAGAGGTTGTTAATCTCAATGGGATTTCTCCTGGTTAAATAAAGGTCAGTAAATAAAATAAAGTCCATCTATGGTTGCACATTTAGACTTTTTTTTCCCATGTACGGGTGCTGATGCTTAGACAGAATAGAGAATTGATTCTGTGGGCCTCGTTTTGATCACTGTAAAGTGCCATAAAAAGAGAGAGAGAGATAAAATCATCTCAAGTTGCAAACGCACAGCTTGCACGATGCATATTTGATGACTTGGGCCTCTGGTTGAGGTTCAGCTCTTGACCTGATAAAGAGCAGGATCATATAGTGAGGCGAGGTGTTACGGTGTTAACTGTGGCAGCTACTACAAACCATGTAAATATTTCATCAGCTCCACTCCAGACTTGTTTTTGATCAGTGGTAAACTGCTGAATCGCTGCTATTTGTGGGGGGAAAAAAACTACGGTTTCATTCCAGGTGGAATCAAAGGTACCCTGTGGTGATGGAGAATTAAGTTCACATTCATTCCTAGACCAAAATGACTTCTAGTTATCTTTAAGGTCTAATATTTTTAACATCCATATTTGCTAGCTTGCAGTTTTCCTCACTTTCTTTGCTTGGATGTTTCTACATTTTGTCATGAAGCTTTTCAAAACATTCATCGTTAAAGTATTTGTTTATTCGAGTGGAGCACCGTGGTTAAACAGACAATGTCATTTGGCAGCTCCGACAGGCCAAGCTGCTGAGTTAAACTCCACCAAGCTTCACCAGTATTGTCTTGTTTTCTTTCTAACAAACATCATTGCCATCAGTGTACCTCACCGCTCTGCTTTCCACTATTTGTTCTTGAGAAAGAAAAAAAAACCCTTTCCAAGGACAGGAAACACTCTTCCATTGAGGAAAGTTTTCTTGTGATGCCATTAATCCAAGGAGAAGAGTCCTCACCATTGACGGCTTTTTTTTTTTTTTTTTTTCTTGTGTAAGTGAAAGATACCCACAATTGCGTGTCTTGTCTATCAGTCACAGACCCACACTCGCTCCTGTCAGGCTCTTGAAGCGCTCAGAATCATTTTCTCTGACAGTTAGCATTTTTCACACTGTCTTTTTGAGCTCATCATCATCAGTTCTCGGCTGTTTGACAGATTGTCTCCCTGCTTCATTTCTGTTGTAAAGACGCTACAAACACGTATTCTGTTGTCATGAATTTATTTGCTCTGTTTGACTGGGATGCGTTACGGGAGGCTTCGGAAGCTCCTGCGGGTTAAACTGGGTCTACACAGACGGACTAAACACACCGAAAATACTCACCAGGCTAACATCATACAACACGCTCGTTAGTAAACTGACACGCTCTTCATTCAAAAAGAATCTCTGATGCTGTGAAGATGTAATTGTCTGGTCCTCAGATATAAGACAAGACACAGACACAGGTTCCAAATGGTGGCTCAGTGATGTGAGCTGGTGATTACTCACCTGGATGGGACTGCAGGTACTGAGGGCTTACACACAAGCAATGTTGTTGTTGTCAAGCTATGCTTTGACTCTAACTAAAGGCTGTTCCACT
>NW_007578808.1:227589-233741 GCF_000690725.1 Stegastes partitus | reverse complement strand
AGCATGTTGTGGCCATCTGTTGGACTGGAGCAGTGCAGCAGGAAAGGACTAATACTGTGGTAATTTATAGGTGTGATCTATAGACTGGAGAGTGAGGCTGAAGCCGAATAAAGTCTGAGCTCACAGCGCCGCAGCATGTCGCCCTCATATTGGTAACACAAACATTAATGCAATACTTCATCTCTTCAAAGAGTGGAATAGTGTCTCTCTGCTGCACTAATGATAAGCTAAAGTTATTGATATGGGAATATTAATAGAGACAGCCTCCCTTGTGTGAGGCCTTGATTAGCTTCTCCGTCAGTCATGATTCATGAATCCCATTGTGTTATTGGTTTTAGAGCACAATTATTCTGCACCCTTTTTTACAACCATTTACTTGTTTTAAAGGTCCCATTTTATGCCTGTTTTAAACAAGTTGCTGGAAGTCTTACACATCCACACAAAGTGTACTTTATGTTTCAGCTCCACACAAATTGTACCCTAACTATGCTGCCCACAGGAAGAGGGCTGCAGTTCCAATATGCATCTACTATAACATGTAATAGTATGGAAAAAGATTAGTATGTTCCAATATATAGTATGTGAAACGCAATATGCCAGAAATACCAGGATGTTCTGTTGCATTCTGGCTCATTTTGCAGTATGCAAGCAGCATGCTTTTCTTGCCATTTTGACCCACAATTCTCTTTGCAGCTGAAGATACATGTTATGGCGTCTAACAAGCTTGAGCCACACAGAGATTACAGCACATTTTGCACTACAGATGGTGCTGGATATATGAGCAAGTCACAGTTTTAGGCACAATTTTACGGTGAAGTAGTTTGTCCCGATTGTACGCACACTGTGTAATTTATAAGGGAAGCTGCAGTGCGTACTGAACGGAAAAATGAAAAGAATGTTCCTTTGGAATGTAAACTACTCTGTTCAGTGGAGTCCAGAGGAGGAGGAGGAGGAGCCAGCAGGGGGCGGTGCTTATCCTGTTGTGACATCACAACAGGATTGTTGTGAAACACGTCACATGAACACCTCACACCTTCTGATCTATGGAGAAAGGAAAGAAACAAGGGGATGGTCTTTTTTCATATATCATGGGTCTCTAAACACATGGGGACACGTATTATGTTTAAAAGCACTGAAAAAATTGATTTGCATCATATGACTTATGGAGACAGGATCAGGAGAAAACTGATATTGAATCAGTACGTACAAAACAAGTTATTGTGACTCATCAAATAACTGCATAACTTCATTTAAAACAATATTAGAATTTAAAATCTTAGCTGCTCACTCATGCTTATTGTTTTAGGACGCTGTCACTCTGCAGCCTTTTTATCCCCATACATTTATTAAACATAGGCGAGATCAGGAGGAAGCTGGTGTTGTACTGGCGCCTGACAATTCTGGAACGACGCCTGTTTGGAGAGACAATGCAGAATTTAATTTGTAACTGTATAACTTCATTAGAAGTCCTGTTAAAATGCTTGAAATGGAAAACTAATTCATTTGCTCATTTCAGATATTTAATAATAAGTCATAAAACTTGAATTAAGCTCTGAAATAAGCTGTGTGGCTGGTGGTACGATGCACGTACAGCCTCTATTGATCGGCCACCACCTCTGTGTTTGTTAGACTGAGCGTTCTCTCCCTTTAGACTGACACATGCTGGGATGTGCTGCAGCCCCATTAAACTATAGGTTAGAGAATAAATGAGCGGGATATTAGTGATACTGATTTCAATTCTGAATATTGCAGTATTTCTAAAATATATATGAAGATGGGTGAAGGCTGTGCTGTGGGCTTCAGGGATCGCTGGCGCTATTATTAGAATTACATTTAAAACACGTGATTTCAAAGAAATGTAAATGGGCTCTGTTCAAGCATCTCACTATCTGATATTGTGTTACGTTATTGTGCACCGTTTTGTTCTGCAAGATTTACACCCAAATGTAATTTACTGGCACATAATTATAGATTAACACTAAGAGATGCGGGGTCTCTTTTCAATGTGATTTATTTATTTATTTATTTTTTATTCAATCCTGATCGAACTCCTGAAGAGTCTTGTCGCAGGATGAACCTCTTGCTCAGAAGCCGAGTGTGAATTTATCTCATTCCATATTTCATTGACTCAATTTGCAGCATATCCACTCAATACAGAGAATAGCAGCAGTAAATCCACTTTTCCATTTCACTCAAAACTCTAAGCCCTGTGGTAAAGACCATTCTCTGTCCTCTCTTTGATTTGACATTTCATTTTATTATTTTTTGCCAATGGGCTCTCTGTGCTGTGATGGCAGGACGACATGGAGGGCTAATACTGGCACAAAGTGGCCCTCGAGTGCATCAGTGGCCAAAGCTCAAAGCAGAGCAGCCGCTGCGGTCAAGGTTATGATGCAGCGAAAACCATTTGCCTCATATTCGTACGCTTGAGGCCACTGCGGAGCAATTTCAGAGCAGTGCTGCTTTGTCCCAGACCCCTAACATGTCATTTAAATTCTGACTGTGAAACCAGATTGGTCAAAAAAACTGAAGCCCACTGCTAATCCCACAACCTTGCATGACTGAACTGACAGGCCCAGTTTGCATGAAACCCGATTCATGCTGATTTTAGTGCAAAATGGCTCACTGTTGACATCCTGATTAAGATCACGCGGCTTAATTTGATCTACTGTTGTTTCGTTCGTCTAGTTCGGAGCCATTTACCGCTTTAAAGTTTCTAATTAACCAGATACAGAGTAGAAAAAAAACACTCTTCAAAGTGAGTATCTTTAATTAATACAGGAGAATTAGGAGAGAGGGACCAGGAGCTTTATTGATCTTTTACCAGTTTTAATTAACTGAGTGAGTTATTTCGGCTGCTGTTCCTTAAAGCGCCTTATTTATATAGCATAAAAAGCTGATACGAGGTTTGTTTTCAGGTCAATCTCATATTTGAAGAATGTCACAAGTATTTTGTTATTCGTGTTGTCTGTTGTGTTTTGTTGTTCTTAATATTGACAAGGTATTGGATTTTTATCAGAGCTAATGAGAATATGGGTGGGTAAGGATCTAAAGTGTTACATGTAAGAGGAATTAAAAAGTACCTATTAAACAACTTTAAAAATCACATTGTCTTCCTGATTTAGGACCATGATTCTCAGAGGGAGAATTTATTGGTGGACTTAAATTTAGATCTTTAAATGAGACAAATCCCATGAATCATGAACCATCCATCCATCCATCCATTATCTATACACCGCTTAATCCTCACTAGGATCACGGGGGGACTGGAGTCTATCCCAGCTGACTTAGGGCGAAGGCAGGTTCACCTGGACAGGTAACCAGTCTATCACAGGGCTACACTTAGAGACAGACAACCAAGCACACTCACATTCACACCTACGGACAATTTACAATCACCAATTAACCTCAACATGTTTCTGGACTGTGGGAGGAAGCCGGAGAACCCGGAGAGAACCCACGCTGCACGGGGAGAACATGGAGACTCCACGCAGAAAGATCCTGGTGCCCCCATCGGGAAGCAAACCGGCAACCTTCTTGCCAACTGCGCCACCCTGCAGCTGAACAAAACCACTAATGCTATAATCTGTTTTTTAATACTTTATGACTTCCCCACCCTGTCTGTGGTACTCAGCCTTCTTCCATACATCTTTAACATGCCTAAGAGTCTACAGCCATGCTAGCAGCTCTGTGGGGTTTTGCGGTAAATGTTAGCATCAGCTAATATGCTTGCAATGCCATGATTGGCGTACATCATCATTCTAATGTCCTCCATCCATTCATCCATTATGTTTTGCTTACTTATCAGACAGTGGTGGCAACAAGCTGCAGGGCATTACAGATGTCCTTTGCCCCGACAATGTTTTCCACTTCCCTCTGAGGGATCCCAAGGTGTTCCCAGGCCAGATGAGTTATATAATCCCTCCAGCAAGTTCTAGGTGTATAATAGAGTCTCCTTCCAGTCATTCTTGCCTCGAAAACCTCCAAAGGAAGGCACTCATGATGCAACCCTAATCTGAACCACCTCCGCTGACTTCTTTTAACTTGAAGAAGCAGCAACTCTACTCTGACTCTTTCTGGATGTCTGAGCTCCTCATGCTGTCCCTAAGGCTGAGGCCAGCCATCATGTGGAGGACACTACCTCTGAATTCCCAATCCGATTGAGCATTTGCGGGATGTGCCGGAACCAGACAGACTGGCCCAAACCACTCAACTCACATGACCCAAGGAATCCCCCTGACTACGAGCCAGACCCATTTTGCCGGCACGATGAGCACAAAGGGTAAATAGTCCACATTTACCAGGGCGCTAGAGCACTGTGTTTAGGTGCAGCCTCACCGAGCTGCTAGCATGGCTGTTTGGTATATTACAGATTTATGGAGACGAGGTTCTATATAGTGCTTTACAATGCTTTTGTCAGTCACCCACATATCAATGGTGGCGCGGTGCAAGGTCCTTGCCTGTCGTAAGTAGAAACAATATTTGGCAGGGGGTTTTAATGTTGTGACGGACTGGTGTGTAGTAGGTAAACCAGGCGTAATGTTTACCATATTTACCATAGATACCATGTTAGCATGATAACACTCGCTAATTATCATGAAACACAAAGTGGAGCTTTATATGTATTTGTAAGAGACCAAGCCAAAGCATCAAACACTACATGGGAGGGCTCCAAAAGTTCTTGAGCTCCATCGTATGGGGGACATCGATGTCAGTACCAAATTTCATGGAGCTATGCATAACAAGAATAATAGAGAACAGTCTGTACCAGTCTGGTAAAATAGCTTTAAAAAAACCAAAGGCTCAGTAATTTCCTTAAAGAGCTGGGGATTGTGGTTTCTAGGATTTAAAGGGAAGTAAATGCTGTATTTGTTTGGGACCAGGTGCATTTGTGAGTATTTAAGGCCAGAACATATCGCATAGCGCAACAGTGTGACTCATTCCTGTGTTTTTCAAAGTTTAATGGAGCTCTGTGGCACGAAAGAATAAGGTACACAGTTTAAGTAGGACACATTCATTATTGATTTTAGTGTTTGCATGGGATTTCTTGAGAATAAAAGGATCGTCTTAAAAATCACATCCTTTAAATGAATTCGGGTTAAAGACAGACGGGGTGTCGTAAGACTGTGACAGAGAGAATTATGTGCTTTTGGATAGAAGGTCACTATAGACTTAACGTATTCTCTGTGGCCTACATACGACAGTCAGGGGGACAAAACAGCAATAGCATGATAAAGAGCAGTGGTGATACTCCCTGTAATTCTGGTGAAGAGAGCTGCTTGAAGCTGCTAAATTTGAGAGTGAGATTGCATTTGTAGTCATGCTCCTCGTGATGCTCCTGCTGAGATTCTCCTCTGTTTTAGGAGCTGGCCTGCTGAGATTTTTGTTAAACCAGAACCATAAATACAGCTGGACTCAGTGAGGGGTTACTGCCAAGCTGGAGCAAAACCATGCCTGAGCTGTTCATGCTCACTGAGTTTTCTATCACTTTTGGGGGGGTTGGGGTAAACACAAAGAAGGGGAAAACTATAATTTTCTGGACCAGTCAGTCAACATCACCAAGGGCCATGGCTAAAATGTAGGACAACATTTTTAGGGAGACTGGTGTTATTTTATTGATGCATTTTTCACACAACTTACGTAATAAAATATATAAATTACTTTCTATATGAAACATAGGTAGTGAGCCTTAAAGACCCATTCAGGTGAAAATCCAGCTTTTTACCTTGTTAACATGCTCATATAGTTTATTATAAGTAAAATAAGGTGTGATTACCATAGCTGAGCATGTTCACCTTAAAACTGCAGCGTACTGACGACAGTTTCAAGGGTCTGATGCGTAGCAAACCCAAAGAACCAATCCTGCCATCTTGCAAGGTGGGATTTTCTGCATCATTCTTCTTCTTCAGCAATGTTGTGTGTTTTAAGCGTGTGGCTGAAATGCTCCAATTTTACACGTCGCGTTGTGTAGCATAGAGTAGTTTTCCAGTTTTTGAATGGAGCACCTTCTGGGTGAAAAGAAGTTTAGGTCTAATGCGACGTGTACACACACGTTCACGCGTCATTTCTGAATATCACCCGCTTGATAGACGTGCAGTAGCCACTAGGTGGTCACATGACCGCCACTTTACTGTCAGTTGGGCCAACATGGC
>NW_007578808.1:223604-227089 GCF_000690725.1 Stegastes partitus | reverse complement strand
AGTACCTTCAGGACACAGAGCAGTTCAGCATGTTGTGGCAAGTAGAGGTCAACCGCTAGCGGGTTTTTAAAGGTCAATATAATAATAGTGATTTGGAGGAAGAACATACAGATAGCCAAATAATGGGCTGATATCACCCCCATGCTTGCTAGCAAAACAGAGACAGAGAGCTTTCAGCAGAGCAGCACTTATCTTCAGTCTAATGCATTAATAATGGCATATTATAACCGACTACCTTATTATGCTCATAATTTATGAATAAAGGTGTCCTATACAAAGTTAACTTTCATTTAAATCCAAATTATCTCAGGCACACTATGACATTACCTTGACTTCATTTATAGAACCACCACGCAAAACAGTGATGTACGTCCCTGTGTGAGGCTGCACAGCCGTCAGCCGCTATCACAGACAGTTTCCACTGATACTCAGTCTGTCAACGGCCAATTGACACCAGTTTCACCAGTCAAACTGTTATGTGCTTGATAAAATTATTAATACGATTTTTTATTTTTTTTAAATGATTGATGACGTCTCACTCAACTCCGTATCCATACTTTTATGTTGTTTACAGTATTTGTAAAAGTGTAAAGCTTCTCCATCAGCTCGCTCCACCAGGAAAAAGACCAGTTAGATTTATGTCGTTCTTTGTTTCACTTATTTCTTCCTCTGATTTTTTTCATTTTTATGAGTTGTGCTTTGGACTGACAGCATATAGCTGCATAATTGGACGAACTATACAATGTCACTTAATGAAGCTCGAGCTGTCTTCAGTTTTTCCAGAATAGCGTAAGTGAGCCAACTGTCAGAAATGTCCACATTCGTTGGACAAGCAGAGGCTTTGCAGTTGCATTTCAAATCTCCCAGCAAACACAGCTGCTGACATTGTGGACATCAGTACTAATATAACAACCAGACAAACCAAAGGGAGACACCTGGAAAAGTTCTGTCTGTCAGTGTGGTTTCAACGGTCTGCACCGACACAAACACGATTAGAAATGAGACGTGATAAAACAGTTTAACAAAAATGCAATATTATGTAACAATAATATTCAAAGTACCCCCAAATGTAAAGAGAACATTACCAAATACCAAGAAGTATCTGAGGTTTTCATTCAAAAGTTTTTCTAAATATATTTACTTTTTCAAAAAATATACTTGTGATAAAATCACTGCGCAAAAGAGAAGCAGAGAAATACAGGAGTTTGGAATATTTAGTGTCTCACTGTGTCTTACCACTTGTAGGTGTAAATATGAAGCTAAGGTATGCAGGACTTTATCCTAATCTAGCATACATACTTGAGGCAGAGGTGAGCAGCCAACAGAACCCAAATGGCTGAAACATTAAGCCAAGATGGAAGTGAGTAAAAACTGCAGTTCCTCAAATGGCCACTTGAGGTTGGCTCCAAGTGTGAGTCAATCCCCATAGATCCCCATGTTAAAATGTTAAAATGTCCACCTGTACAGCAGAAATAAATATGTTTACAACCTGCTACAAAAATGGTTTTGGTCTCCACAGCTGATTTCCCTGTTCATGGCAACTGTATTTTATATGTATAATGAATGGTGCAGCTGCTTTAAGTGACCACTGGGTGCCTTTAATGAACAGTTCATTGCAGAAGCTGCAGCAGCTCAACAGGGTGAGCGGGCGACCCACAAACAGGGGCAAACACCCGACACAGCGGCCATGGGTTTAAATCTGGCCCAAGGTCCTTCCCCGACTCTTGCCCCTAGTTTCCTGTCTTTCTCTCTCCTTCCCGACCTAATAAAGCTGAAAGGCCACTGTTGCCTCGCAGCAAGAAGGTTGCCGGTTCGTGTCCCGGTGGGGGCACCGGAATCTTTCTGCGTGGAGTCTCCATGTTCTCCCCGTGCAGCGTGGGTTCTCTCCGGGTTCTCTGGCTTCCTCCCACAGTCCAGAAACATGTTGAGGTTAATTGGTGATTGTAAATTGTCCGTAGGTGTGAATGTGAGTGTGCTTGGTTGTCTGTCTCTAAGTGTAGCCCTGTGATAGACTGGTGACCTGTCCAGGTGAACCTGCCTTCACCCTGAGTCAGCTGGGATAGACTCCAGCCCCTTAGTGAGGAATAAGCGGTGTATAGATAATGGATGGATAAAAAGGAACAGTTTATGACCCAGAGATGTTTGCATTGCCTGTCTCGGCTCTATCCAGACGTGGCCTCTTTACTCATGCACTGCAAAGATGAACTTTATATACCAGCTGGTCAAGCTGAGATCCATTTGAACTCCCAGAGGTCCCCTCCCCGTAGACAGATTTTCAACTCTGAAAGTCAGAAGAACCTCATTAACTCCAGCCCTAAGATTCCAGACTGTCTATTAGCACTATTGTCCTTTGTGTGTCCAACCTCTATCCTGTGGACGTGTTGCTACAGTGCCACATAATACCACGTAATGAGTTTTTATCAAATACAAGCGCGAGCCCGACAACCTCTTCCTGGAGGCATCCATCTTGCACGTTGCTACCTTATCAGCTCCAACAGAAGAGCCACCTCTGCTTCCACTCCTGTCTTTGCCAGATCGTGCTGTCACCCACAGTGGTAGCTGACGTTCCCACGCATTAACTCCAGATTAGCGCTTTGTTCCTCGTAGTTTAACCATGTTTATCCTCCTGCCTCAGATTTTCCCACACCTGCATGCTTAACTGAACTCGCCCATCTGCCTGCCAGCCCATTCTCGTCACCGGCCCTGCTCACCTCCAAGCTTCAGCCTGCCTACTCACTCCCTGCCGCCATTCCAAGCTCCATTTCCCGGCCAGCTCAGCCACTGGATCACTTACTCACCTCTCCCCAAAGACCGCTTACTCTGCTCGGCCTGCCTCCTGCCTTCAGTGCTCTCCAGCCCCCTTACAATCCATCAGTCCTCAGCCGCCTTCTGAAACTTACATTTTTATAATAAACAGCTATTTGCTGCATTCGGGTCCACTCGCTGCTGAATTCAAATGCTTCACAAAATGTTAAATTATTTCAATGATACATTTTGAAATAACGTACCGCTGCTGGGGCATCTATACACAGCTTAACCCTCTGCAGGGTCGCAGGGGGGGCTGGAGCTGACTTAGGGTGAAGGCATGGTACATCCTGGACAGGTTTAGAGACAGACGACCAAGCACACTCACATTCACACCTACGGACAATTTAGAATCACCAACTAACCTCAACATCTCTTTAGACTGTGGGAGGAAGCCGAAGAGAACCCACGCAGGCCCGCCACTGCAAACCTGAAAATATAATTAAAAATTTACCAAGGTCACTGTAACATCATTGCTCCACTCTGTGTCCCTGCAGGAGGACAGGCAGTAAGGAAATGCTGCTTCAGAAAACCAAAGTTTTAATGGCAGTTAAATTGAAGGAACAAAAGTCAGCAGACTGTCCATGTTGTCAAAATCTGTTTCACAATTGATGGAAAAATTTGCTTTTCAGAGCTTGAGCAGCTCTGACACATTCTGTATTACCAGCTCGAGATCCTGC
>NW_007578808.1:216464-222822 GCF_000690725.1 Stegastes partitus | reverse complement strand
TCCACGGTATCCCAAAGCTGTCCAACACACTGAGCACTCCTCCATTACACGAGTCGAGGTACAGTATATGATAACCTCCCCCATGTTCCACCTGACCCTCTTTGCTCCGCAGATTGGTTATTGATCCCGCTTTCCTTACGCATATTGCGGCGTGCACTTTTTCTCTTAGTCCAACCTTTTATGTGGAGACAGTCTTGCCACCGTGTCGTATCTTGTTGCATGAAAAATGCTGAACGGCATGAGCCGTGTCATCTTCTCCAGCTTGTCCCCTCCGTGAATAATGATCGTTTCAGAAGCCCGTCAATTTAGCTTTGTAGAGCAATATTTTTGAAGGCATTTATTTTTTTCCAATTCAATAGATCCTCATGTTTCATTACCTGAAGCAGCATTTTTTTTTCACCCCCCCATCGCTCCTCTTCTTCTCTGAAAGCAAGACGACGGACATGTGGCTGTAATCCACCGCACACAAAAACACAATCAATAAACATGATAAAGAGACTCCAATCAATCAATACCACTTTTGCTTGGCATTAATCAGATCATAGGAGCACTATCTGAGAGATTTACGCTTTTTTCTCCCCTTTTAGATTCTCGTATTCTTATGAATTTTTAGACAATCTATTACTTAAGCCTGGCACAGAAAAAAAAAGTACAATTTCAAAGCTTACAAGGTGCAGTTTTTATTTTTTCTAGTGTATGGCGCTCTGGTGTTACACTATATTGCAAAGTGGACATAATATTTTTAGCATTTCAAGCTTTAATTATAGCGCCGTATCTTTTATTATCAGCCAACAGCAGCTATCTACAGTGCTAACCTTTAATGGAGTGTAGCTCTATTGTGTTTTCCCCCTCTAATGATTGTGTCTGTACTTAAAATGAGCTACGAGATTGTGTGTGTGGGAGTATTCTTGCATTTCAATATCACTCTGCTGCACTGTAGTCACAGCATTCATTAAAATAAGGGAGGAAATAGATGGTGATTCGATGCTGAGGTGGTTCTTTCTCCAGCAAAGTGAAATTAAGATCTTTTCTGGTTTGTTTTGTTTTGGTAGGGGGTGTTATCACTGGATGTATCTGGTAAGTAGCTGGACTTTCATATGCATGAGGTCGCTTTGAATATAGAATTGTTGGAGGCTGGCTGAGTAGCAGAGGTGGGTTTTATCCTTTAACCTTACCGCAAGGTGTTTCAAAGAAGCGCACAAAAGCAAAAAAATGTCTGGATGTGATCAACAGTTGTGAGGCAACAAAAAGGTCTCGGATATGCTTCACATGCTCGCGTAATGAGTGAACACAGATACTAGTGAGGGGCTACAGTATCACCTTGCAAATGTGGGCGGTTTTTGCTTTGTTTTGAGTGCGGATACTCATATATCATTCAGCCATCCCCTCTGACAGGCAGCCAGCTGTGTCCATGTCAGTATTCTGTCAGAACAGCAGTTCTCTTCAATCAATCATCTGATTACCCATTCCAACATTTCGAAGATGAAAATGACGCGGTGAATTAGATTGAAATTGGCGACTCTGGTAGAATTAGCGAGCGCTGAAGGTCCCCCAGGGGCCCGAGCGACTGGCCGGGCAACAATGGCTTATTACAAATACATAATGGGGCTGCTGTGACACTTCACGGTGGCCCCCCTCTGTTTGTTGGCGCCTCACTAGGAATGTCCGTGATGAGGCGAAGCCTCGCCTTGTGTCTTTCGCTGTTGTACAACAAAATCAATGATTCGTAAACAGAGCTCGGTGACCTGAAACGCAGCAGTCAACGCCGGGTGTCAGATAGGCACCCCTGCCACTGCGTTCAATACGATTATACACAGCCAAATGAACACTGAAGTCATTCACTTCAATGAAAATGTGTGACATGAAACACACACGCAGGAGCCTTGACAGTGTTCAGTAATTACTTGATCTTGCCGTTCATAGCCTTTGGTAACACACAGGCGGTAAGCCACCCAGACACCCATCGGGTAAATGATAGCTCTACTGCACAGTGTGGAGTTTCATACTGAGTAGCCGCTGTGCTTCGTCTCTCCTCCTAGTGACTCTCAAAAGTCCTTCGCACATCCTAACTTACCCTAACTGACAGACCTGTGCGCTCACACACACACATATACACACTCTCTCTCTCTAAGACCCTGGAGGAGCAGGGGTCTGGCAAATGCTGCTCTATGTTGAAAGGGATTAGAAAGATTTGTAAGTGCTCAAGCTGACTCCTTCATGTCAGGATTGCAGCGGTAGCTGGAGGGCTGCAGTCGGTCTCTCCTTTTTAAAACGGCACGAGCAACATTTTTTTTCTTTCGCCTCACTTTTCTTAGCCGTCCTGCTGAGGCTAATGTGCGGCAGAGGAGCAGGCTTTCAAAACCCAGAATACCTCCTGGCCCTGACATTCTTCCGGCTCTGTACAGCTGTATTTGCTCTTATTGGTGGATTATTTTCTCTTTGGGGTTATGATGCTGTTAAGACACTTTTTCTGCCGTAAAGTGGCTGCACACAGTGGAAACGGTCCGACTGTATTATTCCTCCCTGAGGAACTTTGCGTTTAGTTACACTCAAGGCGTATGCTGTACAGGCGGGGTACGTTTTTATATCAATTTTTCAATTGCATGCAACCTAAAATGCTTGTCAAAAGGGTGTGATTGAAAATTCCACTGTTTCCAGAAAAAAAAAAAAAATCTGGATGTTATGAATGAAGGGAAAAAAAAATATAATCTATCTTACAAATGCAAAATGCAACATTCATCCTCACTGAAGCACTCTGGTCTGCATCCAACCTAAATCAAATGATTATATGTGCACCCAAGAAAACCTATTTGTTTCCCCTCACTCTAATGGTCCTACCCGTTGCTCTTTCCAGCCGTGTGATCGCAACCTTCAATTTCATACATGGCTCTGTGCAACGGCACAGGTTGCATGAATAGCATGGGTCAGGCACATCCCATCCAGCGTTTCATTATTCATTGTTCTCATTTTCCGTGAGAGATTCATTTCTTTCAGGAAGTCATCTAGAAAGCATTGAATGCCTATTTCCTGCCGGCCGGCGTGAGAGAGGTGGGGGGAGCCGTGGAACAGCAGGGGCGGGGGTATGGAAATCCAGCAAATAGAGCTGACAAAAAAAAAAGCTGTCTCTACACAAATTGCCTGCATTTTCCCGTTGATGGGAATCACAGCATGTTTTTGTTGACCACAGTTGTTCATTTATACATGCACCCTAATACCTGAGTTACCCCCCTTTTTCATTCTCCCCCTGAAAAATGTCCATTTTTATATTTATGAAAAGAACCCAAATGGGCTTGGTAATAATATATCGGCTTGGTCAGCATCCTCATTTTGCGATTGCCTCCAGATAGCTGAATATTATTTAGCTGATTTGCCACTTGTGCACGCTTGTCTACAGTAAGACTGATGCAATGTGGAGACATGTGGTTCCCTTGACAAGACAAGAATACATCAGCAGACAGCAATGTGACAGTTCTATACATATACGGCATGTATAACTAATGAATGATGTGATTGAATAATCAATTGCTGGACTTGGATTGCAACTTAACGGCAGCAGCGAGACACACTGTGGCATGTTTTGCACAAATGTTAATGAGCAGCAGCTGTGATACTGTGGTTGCCTAATTGGTTTAAGTAGCTTGTAGGTATAAGTAGCGACATTGTTAATATTTACAAGGCCATATGGTGTGAAGCATCTCTGCGTGATCTGTTCATATTCAACACTTTTCTGCTTCTGTGCGTCGATAAATGTTTTTTTTGTTTTTTTTTCTTTACATCATCTCACTTCTTTGCAGAGTCATGATAAATGAGTGTGGATACAGTGTCCGTGATCAGAGTCGGGCAATATTGTGTGATTACTTTTTTCATTAACAAGTAGTTTAAGGGATTAAGGTCTGACTCACATCCAAGTAACACTCTCAGACGTTTGGGGCTTGACTCACTGGGTGTTAGACGGAGGGTTAGTGGTCTCTGTTCAGCGGATAAACTCATCTGTGACGGGCCGGCGTGGCGTGGAGCTGGATGTAAAGAGAGGCAGCTGGGATGCAAACATCAGTCACAGCAGTCACCTCGTTTAATTTTGGGTGTATTAACCCACAGTGTTGCCAGATAGACCTGGAAATAAAAAAGAACCTAATCAGAGTGTAGAATCTTCTAAACTTTCCTAAAAGTGGCCCAATTTCTCATTTTTATTTTGAAGCGTTTTCAAATACACTGTACAGTACTGTGCAATGAGTGAATTATTTTACATTCTAACTAGCTTCAAATAAAGAGCCATAAAGGAACCTAAATCATATCAAATGCTACATGTGAGCATCATTTACCTTCAAACCATTTCTCTGTACTCCTGCGCACAATTTTTCCAAATTATCTCAAGGTAGAGATTCTGTTGTTCTCAGCATCTTGAAGACTTTGCCACAGTTCTTCTGTGGAATTTGACTGTCTCTGTGTCTTCTGTCTCCTCATGTAATCTCAGACTGGCTCTGTGGTTGAGGCGCTTTATTTTGCAGGACTCGTTGTTCGTCTTGCGGCTGCCGCAAGTTCTTTCTTACTCCGGCTGTATGTTTTGGGCTCATTATCATGCAACAGAGTAATATGAATTTGGCATTTGCGTGTAAGAATCTAAACATGTGAAGTGTCTCAGACGTTTGAACAGTACTGCAAAACATCGTGCTGTTTTTTCTTAAACTTTAATGTTTTTCAGATTAATCCAACTTGAATTTTCTCATTTTTATTGTCAAATTGCTTCAGAACTTATGACGATGAGTCTTAGGGGGCTTTGACTCTTCTGAAAATATTCATGAAGCAAATTTTCTTTAAACACTTTCAATAAGTAAATGATGTATTCAGTGGTACAGAGCAGCTGTTGCAGGGTAAATTCTAAATGTCAAATGATGACTCTTTTTACCGTGCAGTTCATTTACAGTTACACATAAAACCAATTAGTGTTTAGAACACAAACACCGACCGGATTACAATTACTGCAGGGCATGATCTAGATATCGGCCAAACAAGCCGCGGGTGCCATCCCACCTGTGTGTCAATATGTACAGTTTGTTAAGCAACACAAAATATCCAGGACGCCTCTTCAGTGTGGACAGAGAGCGAGAGAGAGACTGCGCTTCCCTCACTTTGCCCTACATCACCTCAGCTTATCATCGACTCAGCTCTGAGCAGTCAAAAAGTCGGGTCAAAAAGGTCAAAATTACTGAAGCTTCTGCATGAGTTTCAACAGAAGTAGCAGGGCATCATTAATAAGCATGGCACGCTGTGACATATATAAGCCAACTCATTCCGTTTTCCAGTGTTAAGAATGAAGATAACAGGTGTTATCTGGGTTAATCTATTGTGCAGAAAGCCGTTAAACCATTGAGCTGATTTACAACACATTTGAAATATTCTTTACTGTAACCATCGGGTGCTTCTTCAACATGGAAATGAAAAACAAATGGAAAAAAAACAGTCAAATACCAGCACAGTAAATCAGTTCTATTGTTTCCAGCTCTGCATCTGAGTCAGACAAAGGATGACTGCTGCTGTGTATGTAGACACCGGTGTGGTGTTGCCACCGAAGTTGACAATCGTCTGCCTTTTCTAGCTGCTGGTTATATGACCATTGCAACCACTGGTGTGTCAAGTGGCAGCCAGTGAGGTTGAAAAATAAAGTCAATGCAGAAGTGAGAAAACTGTAAAATGGCCACTTCCGGCTGGCTTCAAAGCAAATCAGTCCACGCAGACCCCACATGTTTACAGCCTGGTGCAACAAATGGTTTCAGGTAATTCTTCTGTTTATGACAGCTGCACCAGTAGCACATTTTTACACAACTTGGCAGTTTAAATTGGGTTAAAGCTTAAGGTTATCCAAAATTATTGGTGTGGCTGCTTTGAGTAAAACGTGGTGCTGCCACTGGATGGTTCATGGCCTAAAAATGTTTGCATGGCCACTCACGCCCCAACCTTTTCCCTCATGTCCAGCTGTGCTCCCTTTGAACCATGAAGTCAGAATTTCTGATTTCCCAGTCAGAAATCCACTGGACACGCCCTTTAATTGGATTTTTGCCCTGGAAAGTCGAAAGGAGCCTCTGCAAGCCTGACCTCAAAATTCAAAATGGCTGCTCAGCACATCAACAGTAGTGGAGGTTGTTGTAATATATTTTTAATTACCGCTTCTGTCTTATTTCTGATTAAATCAGTAGGACGTACATAACCTCTACCAGGGGTTGGTTGGTACAGTGTTCATAGCATTGCAACTAATAGTAATGGCGAACCTTAAAACAAACTTTTTCCAAGAGGCATCCATCTTGGTTTCTGATTTGTTGTACCAAACTGTGGGTGTGATGTCATTCCCAGCACCAAATAA
>NW_007578808.1:214587-215787 GCF_000690725.1 Stegastes partitus | reverse complement strand
AATAATGTTGCTGCCCAACACTAGGTTAAGCTGGATTTATACATGTGTGAAGAAGCTGAGAGCACAGCCTCTGTGGTTACATTATAGGTTCTACTGCAGGATAAGTGCCCCTCCTGATGAATGTAACTACGTCATGATGCTGCTATTGTGATGGAGCTACTTCAAGGCTGCTTGTGTTCCTGCCTCCCTTTGTTTCTGACATGTTACATGAGTAGGATTGAAAACCTCAGACCCTTCTGAGAGATGGAGTTTCAGTCTAAGGAACTCCTTTATGAAGAATGAAGACGAAGAGTTTCCAATACAGTCAAGAAGACGTGCAAAGGTTGGACTTGTAAAACATTTAAAATGAGTTTTGTGCTCACTGTCATACTATAAAAACGATGTTATTCTTCTCTTTAAGACAGATGCTGGACAAGTTCTACCGTTAAAGCCTACCAACGTTCCAGCTAGGTCAAAGAATCACAGAGTTTTTCACTACACTTCTCAATGTGAGCGTTTCATTATATGAATGAATGTGAATGCAACAATGACAGTCTTCTATTCAGCAAAGACACACTCTGAAATAACATGAAAGACATCTGGAGGAAACTCAGTGCTGACTGCATGACCTAATGCTCAATTCGTACTTTTTTGTCATATCCTTTTTTTTTTTTTTGCAAGTTTGTTCACATTTTCCAGTTAAATGTGACCTGGATGTGATCTCCTGTGTAAACGTCATTCAACCCCAAAAGTGTCGCCCATGTGCAGAGGAGGACACAACAAAGCCATACGCAGCGAGCGACGGGTAACGCGTCCACGGCCACTTCGTTAGTTTGCCTCTGAAAAATGAAATGGTCTGAACTTATATAGCGTTTTTATCCAAAGCGCTTTACAATGTGTTTCTCATTCACACATTCATACACCAATGGCGACAGAGCTGCCATGTAAGCTGCTGCCTGCCATTGGGAGCAACTTCGGGTTCAGTGTCTTGCCCAAGGACACTTTGACTGTGGAGGGGTGGAGGGGATCAAACCACCAACCTTGCGATTGGAGGACAACCCGTTCTACCACCTGAGCCACAGCCGCCCTCATATCTGGCTCGGAGGCTCTTTATTTTTCTTTGGTTTATACCCATGCTCTGCCATGTCTTTGGAAATGTTTTCAAAAACCGCCCGGTTCCGATAAGACCCCTCGAGTTTGGCCTGAATAGAGCTGCCCCCC
>NW_007578808.1:155626-214024 GCF_000690725.1 Stegastes partitus | reverse complement strand
GACCACCCCAACCTTTACACTCCACTTATATGCACACTGCAGAAGCACTGAACGTTGGGACCGTTGTGGGAAAGCAGTGCGATAAAAGGCGGCTCCGCACAGACACAGCTGGCAACCAACACCATGTTGACACCATTTTAAAATACAGAGCAGCAACATTGCTGGGCGGCGAACGCGGCTGTAACTACTCGCTATCAGAAAGCACCTTTATCAGCACATCTTGTCCTGGTTTTTTTTTTTATTGCACCAATGCCCTATTCCACGGTAAATGGTGATGTACTCAAGTTTTCTGGTACCATTAACCGTATGTCCCTCCTCTACCTTTACTATCGAGTCACTGAAGCAAATCAAATCACAGTACAACAGGTTTCTTCCATTTGTTGTTAAAAAAAGGACAAGGAATGAAAAGTGAAAGAAGAATGATAGCGATAGAGAGAAATATCTGATGTTTGAGCTGCTACCCTTTAGGACACATTTCTGAGGGGGTGTATTGATCTGTCAAAATTGAGTGACTCCATTCACTCCCTTTGATCTACAGAACATGACATATCTTGGAGGAGCAGATGGAGCAGATGCTGGGTATTGTGGTGCCATCACTTGCATCAAAGTGGAGTTGTAGCAAAGGTAATGTGGCGACTGGAAGGTAACCGATACCCCATGAGAGCCAGCTTCTGGTCGGTGAACTAGACAACAGCGCGGATCTGATATCAATCAAAGTCACATTGAAAACAATCAGCTGATATGATACACCTCGTGCAGACCACAGAAGGGGATTGGAGGAAGAGGCTCCTGACATGCCGCTGGTATCAGACGTGGTGTGGGATCCATTATCGCATCTCCCCTTCAGAGGATGTCACCTGCCATTTTACACTACTCAGGGTATTGATCATTTTGCACCACATTTAGAGGAAATTCCACCCAAGGTGACACTAGAAAACACCAGAGACAGGGTAGGACTTAATCTTCTCCTTTGCAAATGAGCTCTTAGATGAGTTAATTTAATCCCTGGACTAAACAAATTAGAGTTAGGATGTATCACATTCTCTGCCAAGTCCTAATGGCCTCATCGTTTCTGAAGCGCCATGTGAGAATGAGAGAGTCCCTCAGCAGTGCCTCATAAAAGGCATCCACAAAAAAAAAAAAACAGGTGAGGTGCTTTCTCAGCCATTAGCCACACAGCTCTATCTAATGGACACGCTATGAATAGATTGAAATGGCTGCAAACCAGCGACTAAGAGTAAACACACTCGATGCTTGTTTGTGTAATGAGTAACTACATTAAGTTTATTTTACTAAGCAGTAAATTGCTATATCATGGGAATGGCACTGACTACTGCTGCCAGACAGGTAATGTGTTGGGATTCCTCCAGTGCTGACTGAAATCAGACGGATAATAGAGATTGACGTCTCTCTTACAAAAGGGTTGTTGGTTGTGACATAGAATTATCCCATTACTGGGTAAAACAAGATTGTCTTCCACAAAGTGTTTCTTATCAAAATCATTCCTCTAAACCTTAGTTTTTATTATTTTGTCTTTTCAGACGTCTGCCTGCAAATACAGATGAGATTAAAGATTGATTGATTGAAATGGTGCAGAAATATGAAACTGCAACCATCCACCAGCACAATCATTTTAACTGTTAGGCTTACGATGTTAAATCGACGTGTCGATTGGGTCCATTGCATCCAAACAGGAGGGAAATTTAGATTTCTACTTATCTTGATGTAATCTAACTACATGCAGTAATTTGCTAACACAAAAGCACATTTAAAAAATGAGCAATTTGCTTCAATAAAGCATTCACATCTTTCCTGTTCATTCTTATTACTTTGAACACTAAGCTTTGCCGGCTTTAAAGTCCCTCTCTGATCATCGTTAAACCTCTAAAAACACATCTCTGTGTTTCAAAGGGTTTTTTTCCCCATGAAACAATCCCTTCATTTGCTGCAGTTCAGCACACCAGCTCAAGTATGACTCCTCTTAAACACTACAAAACCTTTCTGCGCTACCCAATGGCAAATTACAATTAAGTGACTGAGTAATTCAACCATTCGAACCAGAAACCAGAATAATGACACCCTGCAAGTTGGAAGTTTTTTTTTCCATACATTTGTTAACCCAGAAGTCTGAGTCTGTGTTTCTGTTTGCATGTTTTGCACATAACATGTCTTCCAACATTTTAAAAACACCATATAGACGCATTAACAAGGTAAAAATGGACACTGTCTAGCCGCGGTGCAGTACAAAAAATGTGCATATGCAAGATTTCTGATTCAGAAAAATGTTGTATGGGGAAGTACAGCACTTCAAATAGCTAAGCTGACTTTAACTAACTCTAAGGTGGCCGCACAAAAGAGAAAAGTACTCCAACACCGGCGCTCGGAAGCACTCAGAGGCACTTGGGAGCACTCAGGGACGGGGACAAGTGCTCTAAAATCACTGATAACTGCTGTATAAAAGACACTGGCACTCTGGGAAAAGCAAAAAGTGAACTCGGTTTTTTTGACTTCTGTGGCAGTGTGAGGTCTTCGCGGAAAAGTGTAGAGTTATGCATAAGCTGGCCGATTATTGGAACGCGACCTGCTGAGGACGTGCGCTGCTCGTGGGTTCACAGACGGGTTTCCTGGCAACATCGTCGGTGACACGCACACAGGAGGGTAGACGTTGTAAAAGTTGTGTTTTGTACCTGATACTGCAAAAGTAACGGGTGGAAAATGTTCGCTATAGATCAAGAAGATGACCTCCCAGTTTAGTCAGTGTGTAATTGGCTGTTAGCATCTAGCAATCTGGGCAGAGCATGGACTTCCTATGGTGCCAAGTACAGAGTGAGAAGAAATGTTACTGAACACAGAACCATGAAAATGTAATAATCCAAAAGGTTTCTGTTGTTCCCATCAGATTTGATCTTTTCAGTGTTGGGACAACTTGTGTCCTTTCTGTCATTTTGACTTGGCGGATTGGTTTAAATACTGCAACATCCATGCAGGCTGTGGGGTTGCCACATCATGGCTGCTGTATTCTATCAAACCTAACAAAGAACTTCAAATCAATACAATAAAATGTTCAATCGTTGGATGTTTATGACCAAGATGCACCATGGTTGAACATTTCTCCTGTAAAAAGTAAATGTTGCTAAGGAACTGCTTCAGCTGTGAGCGACTAAATGTTGTGTATGTATTATCTATACACCGCTTAATCCTCACTAGGGTCATGGGGGGCTGGAGTCTATCCCAGCTGACTTAGGGTGAAGGCAGGAGACACCCTGGACAGGTAACCAGTCCATCACAGGGCTACACTTAGAGACAGACAACCAAGCACACTCACATTCACACCTACGGACAATTTAGAATCACCAATTAACCTCAACATGTTTCTGGACTGTGTGGGAGGAAGCCAGAGAACCGGGAGAGAACCCACGCTGCACGGGGAGAACATGGAGACTCCACACAGAAAGATTCTGGTGCCCCCACTGGGACGCAAACCGGCAACCCTCTTGCTGCGAGGCAACAGTGCTACCAACTACGCCACCCTGCAGCCTCAATTTTACTGACATTTTAGTTGAAATGTGAAAATACGAATCAAGCGTAGTTCCTTCACCTGCTTTAGCCAATGAACTAGGCACATGCATATTGTTGTCAGAAGGTAGTTATGTTGGCTACACGACTGTTTTAAACAGTTTGCCAGCTGCTGCAAAAACCTTGACGAGGAATGGCGTTCACTACTACCGCCAAAAACCTTGAAGAGGAAGAAGAAACAGAATGTTGTTTATGCACGAGAGAAAAGTGGAAAGAATTCTTCGTCATTTGTTGTTTTCAATCTGGCAAGTTGTAATTTTCCTTGAATGTCAGCTGATCTTTCCATCAATCACAAAAGTGCATTACCTCTTTTCAAAAAGTCAAAAACCACCTCAAGGGAGCTAAAAGCTTTTTAGTTGAGGAAGCGTTTCAAATTTGACTGTTTCACCTTTTTCTACAAGCAATACTTGGAAATGCATCCATACTACACTGTCATATGGATCAGACAGCGGCATGTAACGAGCTGCAACTTGCTGATTAACATTTCTCAGGAGCAAAAAAAAGCAACAGGAAGGATCAGCGAAAGTGTGTTTGATGATGGCTTCTCTGTACAGAATGGTGTATTAATAATACCATAATTAAGACATTAAGAACAGCCAGTTTATGAAAAAATGATCAGCTTGGAGAACGTGATCTTAAGCTTGTCTGGCTGTGAAAATTTTCTTTTTTCAATGTTCTCACTTTCACTGAGCACATATTTGCATTTTTAAAAGTTGTGTTTATTTTTTAATACCAAGTCTTTTCAGAGATTTTCTTCGGACTTTCTGTCCACCGTTAGTCGTGACTTATGGAGAGATTTCTGAATCGCACATGATACTGTAAGCGGTTACACATTCTAATGACTTGAAACCTGTCGTATGTAAGGAACTCACCTCCACCTTTAGCTTCAGGCAAGAATTCACAAATAGTCACTTCGCACCTCAGCCTGCTCAAAATGTCACCGTCTGACAACTTTAAGCAGCTTTCCGTATCTTTTTTTTCTGAACCGAGCTGACACCTGTCGTCTTGATTAAAGAAATAAATCAGCCTCTCATATGCTAAAAATATGCAGAATGAACATAACTGCTCCTTCCCAAGATCTATAATTAATGTGGTCACATCCAGCGCGGGAAGAGGAAATCTGATGTTCCCCGCTCCTTCTCCTCCTTCTCTCCGCAGCCTCTCCTCGGCAACCCAATAATCCCTGAGAGAACAAAGCGAGCTGTGAAAGCGTAAATATGACCGTAGTATCAAAACTTTCAAATCTCCGCCATTACTGTTCTGACAGCTGCCTGCACTAATTAGCCATCAAAGGTCTCCCCCTTCCACCAACAGCTAACACCAGTTCAGTATCATCGCTGCTGTCAGAGCGCGTTTGCGTGTCGTCGTTTGTTGTCTCTTCACTGTGGGGCAAAGTGGAGGTAGAGGCAAATAAAATCAAATGTGGATCGGAGCCCCTGGACACTCAGGAGGTCCGTCGGTGTAGGAGAAAGAGAGGAAGGATGACACACACATGAAATGGGTTTACTGAGGCTTTGCAACAACAAACGATATGTGTAACCGCCTTCTTTGTCATGGATTGTAAATCTGCAAATGTGAATCGCTGTCAGTCCAAGCAGGACTAAAGCATATTATTTGTTTGGTTTGACTTTATCAAATTGTCTCCCACTGTGACAGGTAGACCATATCCCCCTACGTTTGTCACTGATGATAAATATGGCCCATTTAATCGCAGTCATCTTGGGGGAAACGGAGGAGGAAGACAAACGAGGCTGGAGCTCACTCACTCCGAGCCCGAAATCATCTTGTTTGCCGGGGTACAGGTGGTGATTTACCTAACTCGATTTGCTCGTTAAGACTCTCCCATGGTCTCGTCACCATCTACATCAGAGGCCACAGGAGGGAAAAAAATATATAATAAAATACGGGGCATTAAATCAGTGGCAATTCAGCCGCTCGGCTTCCCGGACCCGCTGTGACGCCCTGCGAAACCTCTCATCTTAAGAACTGTCACTTTCTATTAATATTGCCCGCAGACAATCTGATCAATTATGTAAATGGTGAATAATGGATTAAATTCAGCATGAATTTCTCATAAGGGCGTCACGTTGACAGAGAGGCTCCTGTGTAACTCCTGTAGTCTGGTTTGCTGCTATCAAAAGCTAATAAAAGCATTTAGATAGCAACCTTTGATTTCTCCTGGGTGATGCAGTACAACTGTCACAAGTCATAAGATGAATTCCAAGTGTTAGTGCTTTCGAAGTATCCCACCGAATGCTATCGAATGCTTTTTTTTTTTCTTTTTCTTAAAGCTAATGCACTCTCTTCTTCTTCTTGTTTGTCTGGCTACGCACCAGCTCTCTTTCATAATGTCAAGTTGCAGACAACAGTCGGTGCAATTAATAGATGGGTGAGTTTACGTCCCCCTTGGCCCTCTATTATTCTCATACATGTCCTCCCAGGCTTCATGCTTTTATACTTGGCACATTACAATGTGTTGACAAATCAACTTAGCAGAGCTTAATGGCACACAACAAGATAATGTCACACACAACAATAATGTCAGACACACTGAAAAATAGCAGTTCCAGGAAGGGTTCTTGGCTGCATGGTATAGAAGGAAGAATGTGTTCCAGCTGCGAGGAAAGCCGATACGCTTTTCATGTGGGGATCAAGAGGAAGTTGACATCCAAACAAATATGCCAGAACAGCATAAATTAACTTGAACCATCGGCAGATGCAAATTATACGAAGCAACGTCTAAAGATTAAAGTGGCTATAATTAACAATTTTATGCTAACAGTGGATAAAGCGACTATGTGTAATATGAAGACGTCTTTTAGCTCATATTTCTGTCTCAGTTCACACTCTCATTCTTTGTGGTTTGGTAAGTTAGATATACTAGCTAGATATGCCACTGCCACATGTTTTATTTTAACGTTGTGATGGCAGACAAGGTGGTCTTGCCATCTTAAAGTCCCACCCTGGTCCTTGGTTAAACCTCTTAAGACCCATTGCGGTGCATCCATCCATCCATCCATTATCTATACACTGCTTAATCCTCACTAGGGTCATGGGGGGCTGGAGTCTATCCCAGCTGACTCAGGGTGAAGGCAGGTCCACCTGGACAGGTAACCAGTCTATCACAGGGCTACACTTAGAGACAGACAACCAAGCACACTCACATTAACACCAACTGTAGAATCACTAATTAACCTCAGCATGTTTTTGGATGCGAACCGAGGATGTTCTACCTGTGAGGTGACGGTGTTAACCACTGAGCCACTGTGCAGCCCTCCAAGTTACATATTTCTATTTTTTTTTCCTTTGAAAACAATACTTCACTGGCGGAAAATGTATTAAATATAACTCTACATAATTGCTTCCTCTAGAGCAGGGGTGTCGAATCCTGGTCCTCGAGGGCCGCAATCCTGCATGTTTTAGGTGTTTCCCCTCTTCCAACACTCCTGATTCAAATGATCAGGATCGTTATCAGGCTTCTGCAGAGCTTGATGATGAGCTGATCATGTGAATCAGGTGTGTTGGAAGAAGGAAACATCTAAAACATGCAGGATTGCGGCCCTTGAGGACCAGAGTTCGACACCCCTGCTCTAGAATGTGCAGCTCTGCGATGCCCCTGCCAACCCTCCCCACGAGCTGCAGCTCAAGCACTCCTCTCCGTTACACAATGCCAAGCCACACATGTCTGAACCAAAAACCGACTGTGAAGGAGAATAACGATACAGAAAACTCCACCCTGCAAGTTACCAGGATTGGTTTTGTGTGTTTGAAAGTCTGTGGAAATACTCAGCCATGGTGCTCAGTATTTAATTTTCTCATGATATGTCTTCTGGCATATAAAAGCACCTCATGGCAATGTTAACCAGGTAAAAATAAATAAAAATAAAAGTAGAATTTGTGCAGGAACTGTAGAGATGGTGATTGGTTTCAGTAACTTCCAGGTCTGGATAAGTATGGGAGAAAAATAGTAGAAAAACTATTGTGTTTACAGGGTGTTGCCCTTTTTTCTGTTTTCTAACATTATTTAAGAAAAAAAAGATTTAAAAAAAAACTGATTACATAATCAGTGTTTTTCGTGGCCTTTCGAGCAGGCGGCCGGTGTAGTTAATATATTTACCACTGTTTGAAAGAGCATCGGGTCAGAGTGATGTTGTCAAAAGCAAAACCAGAAGTATGGCATGGGACTGGACAGTGTTTCTATATCCCAGTAATATATGCAACAGGTGCCTTTACTGCCCACATCCTGTGTCCGTGGCTTAAAGCAGAATTATCAGCACAAACCAGGACAAATGTTCTCAACACAAATTAAATCAGTTATAAATTATAAAGGGCTTAGGTTGGTGCTAATAATGATTGGTTAAAAATGATGGACTGAAATGGAAAATGTGTAGGAAGCCTGTTAAAAATATTAGTGCAGCTTTAATAAGTATTGCTTTCACAGGATATTTACATCTTTTTTTTTTCTTCTCAAACTTGGATAAAAGCTTACGTTTAATGATGTTAACATTGCACCATAAATTGAGCTTAAAATACGACAGAATGCCGTCATATTTTAAGCTCAATTTTACATCAGGTCTTAGAAGAAGACTTTCTGGCTTGAAATAGCAATCGATTCATGTTTGTCGGGAGAGTTTTCCCACTGATCAAGGCAGGCTGCCATGGAAAGTTTGTAAGAGATCATGTTCTGCAGCCAAGACTCTGATACAAGTAGTTCCATTCCAGCTTGTTTTCAGCTGTAACAAGATTACTTTGCAAGGCTTAGTCATTGGCAGGAGGGCGCAGACACAGACACATATCCAGCTTATTTGCAGGTACATAAGCACAAGTCTGGATCAGCAAGACTGTTGGCCTGCAAATGTTGTCGCCGCTTTGAAGGAAATCTGTCACCCTCCTGAGTTATAGATAAACTGCATCTGTTCCAGTTGCTGAGGCAGTTTTGGTGGCGGTTTGTTCAATAATTACAGCTGTGATTATGTCCTGTAGAGGTAAACATTTTTGGATTTGACTTATATAACCTCCCTCATTATTATCCACTGGGTTCTGTTGGTTGACTGCTCCCATTAGAGGAACAAGCCCATTGGTTCTTTGTCTGTAATAAATGCGAACATGTGCTGTTCAAGGTGTTTGAGCAAAGACGTCTCCTGGCTGAATAATTAATGTCAGAATGTAAATGATGATGTTGTTAAAGGCCACAGGGGTAGCTGGGTTAACAAGGCATGTCACTTTAACATATAACAGTGTGCACATAAGGCTGGCAGGACTGTCGGTCCACCAGCTTCACACCACAGAACCGACAGGATGTTGACGTTATTTTTTTTTTTTACAACCATGAATTCAACAGACTTCATCTTACTTTTTCTCTCGCCAAACCAGGAGATGGACCTTCTTGGTTTTCAGTGAAATAGCTCAACAACAAGCCAATGGATGGCCGTGAAATGTGACACAGATATTCATGGTCCCCAGTGGATCATAATTTTGGTTAGCCATTAAATTTGCCATCATGAGGTCAAAATTGTAATCTTTTCCAACACTTTTGGTTTGAATCCCTGCAAAAGCAAAGCCATTTTCAGCAGAACAAGAGCTCACTGGTAAATGCAAACATGACATCATTCAAATCATATTAACCATTTTACCTTCTTTTTTTCCATCCAGTGAAAGCAACCTTGTTTTTTACCTTTTTTAAGTTTGTTTATGTCCATTTTTTTTGTTGTTGTTGTTTTTTAATGCTGGAACACACATTATGCATGTAATAAACAGTCAAGACAGTCAAACATGAGCATTTCCACCACTGACCTGCTGTTCACCAATGCCAGTCTCAAAAACACGGATTCAGACTTCATATGTACCAAATCCAAAGAAAACAAACCTGCCACCTTGCGGGATACGGCTTTCCATATCATTATTCTTCAAAATTACTTTGTGGTTTGAACACGGTTGGCTAAATTACTCTAACATTACAACGTGCCATTGTGTAGCATTGTAAGCATCATAGTCATAGGTGAGCTGGTGTGCTCGAGCTGCAGGAACTGGTGGAGGAGTGGGTGAAGATAGAATAGATGTTATTATTTTATTTTCAGTGTTTCAGCATGCTCCTGTATTAGCTTTTAGCATTCAGCATTAGCACCCTAACTGAGCCCATTTAGTGACCTGAACTGAACAAAAACCCAATCACAGAAAAACATAAAAGAGTTCACTGAATCTTTTATTGATCATTTCAACTGGTTCCTGGGAAACCTATTTGAGGAATTGTAATTAACTGAAATTTGTTTTCTCGAGGTTGAGCTTTCAGAAGCAGAACAGCAGGAAAAATGAATGCCGAGCCGTTAGCATCAACAATTTTATCAGCTGTAGCAACGCTATGATATTATGGGAACCTAGTGGACTTAAAAATGTAATTATTGCACCTTTAAATGTTGAATACATCCATATAGGTGCATCTGTTAATTTTTATCTGTATGTTTGATACACATAGATGAGTTTACTGCTGAACAGTGTGCATGCTTCAGTAAGAAATGGCTTCTAATCTTTCCCTCAGATACAAAGGTGAAAAGTTTTTGTTTTTCCCATTAAATCACAAGTTAATTGTGAATATACTTTACGAATCCACAGCTGGAGCGAACAACATAAAGATGTAGTGAAACATTCAACCTGTATTTTCCATCCAAGCAAGTCAGATGCTTTTGTTTATAGTATCTGGAGAATTGAAAGCTTGAATATTAGTTCACCGAATGGCAAGCTGAGGTGAGAAATGTGTGTGTGTGTGTGTGTGTGTGTTTGTGTTTCTTACTAATCGGCAGAGCTTTTTTTTTTTTTTTTTTTTTTTCATATTGAAATCCAAAATAAACAAAGCCCAAACAACATCCAACAGCTACATCCTGGGAGAGCAAGAATTACCATCAAACGTGTGAATCCGTTTGTATTCTCCGTGGCGCTCCCCCTCGTGCTTCAGCAGTCCTGCAGCCGATCCTGCGATGGTGCAGCGATGAATCGCTTTACTCAGAGTGTACGTCGTGACAGCACAACGGCGCTTTTGAGCAAATAAAAGCCGTCGCGTCCCGATGTAAGATGACACGGGGCTCGTTTGCTTCCGAGGTGAGAAATACTCACGGCCACGGTGCTGCGTGACCTTGGCAGATGTGTCCTGAGGGAAAAGTGAATTAATAGCTGACCTTTAGATTATATAGTCTGCTTCTCTCTCTCTCTCTTTGCTTTTCCTAGACAACTATTTACTTTTTGGTACAGTAATCTAATCTAATGTGCTTCTCCCAAGATGATTTATTCCCTGACATGACAGATTTTTTTCTACTACTATAACTCTGTAAGGCAAAGTGACTATCTGTGTGTTTGGAAGTTGTTATAAACAAACAAACAAAAAAACATAAATCAGGATTTTTGGTTCGCTTGTTTCCGACACTTCTAGGTATATGTTTTCATTGGCAGCAGAATATCAATACGTTTTAACTGTGCCTCAAAAGAAGCCGAGTGAACATTAATGGTGGATGGTAAAAAAAAAAAAAAGAACGAATGGAAACAGGACAAAGAGCTTTCAGGAAATGAAAAATACAGAATAACCTGAAGGGACACTCTTCATGTGAATAAATAAACGTTGCAAAAACAATTAGAACCATGAACGTTCAGCTTGGACAATAAATATAAGATTCAACTTTATTGTCACCGCATGACGAAATGCAGTCTTGGCTCATATAGGCCACACTCTTACCCCCAGAGATGGAGAACATGAAATAATACATTTTGCACTGAAGGCCACCATTGTTGCATATGTTGGACTTTTGTTTTAGCTTCTGTTTGTGCTGTACTGACAGAAATGACTTGCAGTACTGTTGGTAATGTCATAACAAACTGGTATCGGATCATCAGATTCAAACGAGTCATTTAAAATGAATTTTTTTTAACATTTATCCTCAATGCATGTCCGCCTTAAAAGACCAATTACATTGGTTTCAGAAATTTGAAGATAAAGTAGCAGAAATATTGTTTTCATAGTCGTTTACAACATCCGTAGTAATTGTTGGTTCAAAGCTCCAGAACCCCGGCGCTCACTCGTTTTTTTTTTTTTTTCTTCTTCTTCTTTGCCGACAAGAGTTTGGCTCCTGACAGGCAACCCTGGGCCATAATGCTTCTGTCACTCACAACGCTGATTCAATTTACTCTCATTTCCCGCTGTCTGGATGCCAAGGGCAATAAAAAGGATCAGATCAGTCCAGTGGCAAGTGTTTCAAGCATAAAAGAAGCACGGCTAACCAGCAAGCTGGGAACAAAGGCCAGGTCGAAGCTGTCAACAATAAATGACAAGACACGGTAATAGGTGGCATGTAGTGACATTTATGTATGTGCAGTATCATGTCCTGGGTGATAAAAAAAAACCTCTTTCCAGAAACACATTTTCAGCCTGTAATACAAAGATGTCACGACATTCGCTGACTTCTCAAGTCCTCGTCAGTTCTCCATCACATAATGTTAACATCACACCATGTCCAAACTCTGCACTTGTTAATATTTAACCATGTAGTTTGCTCTTACTGTCAATATTTTATTGATGCCAAAGTGGCTAAAGATGTGAGTGGTTGACTTTAAAACAGGGCACCTAGTGACACTGAGGTAAAGTTCACTAACAGGGACAAATGCCAGTTTTTCCAGAAAAGCGCATCCATTATTTATGGAGTTCACTGCCTTCGCCGCTCAGATGCTGCTATACAAAGTCATACAGACAAAACCTTATTTTACCTTTCAAGTCCCACAGCCAGGGTTGATTCAACTTCTTTGTTTTTCACTTCACCTTGATGCCCTGCTGGTATTTTTCTCTTTGGAAATTCATACTCACTCCGCTAAAGATGTTTCATTACCGCCTCATCTCGGAAATAGTTTGCCCTTTAAAATAAAACTAGTGCAGGACTAGATGTGCCTTCCCCTTCTTTCCACTTTTCATAGACCACAGGAACATTTGCATAACATTTCTCTGTGCCGGTGTGGGGCCCTGATGAGTCGGAGGTCCTGCTTGGTGAACAGGATGGCAAGTGAAGTGTGAAATAAAGCAGCAGATGAGACCTTGTTCTCTCGTGGTGCTGGAGGAGGAGGAGGAGATCGCAAACGATGGGAGACGGAGATCTTGTGACTGTCATAAGCGAGGAAGACAAACTGAGCAAATATCTCTGAATTTCTCTCATTGTAGCTGTTTATTTTAATCATACGTGTTTAAACACATATAGGAGTGTCATCAACGATAACTGGGAGCATTGCACTTAATAGGTGATAGGTCTTTGTAATGAATGTATTGTAAATAAACATTTGCAGAGGTGATGCATAACTATTTTTATCCAGCTTGACTGAAATGAGTCATTAGTGTGGCTGCACCGTATAGTGTCGTCTGCATTATTCACTCTCAAACATCATGTCTGAGCAGCTCGTTATTTACATCTGCAGCTACCTGCTAAACCCTTTAACGTCAGGCAAGTCAAAATATACAAAAAAAATAAAAATATGGGCATCTACCCATGTATATATCCCTTATTCTCATTAAAGACAGAATCTTTCTGAATGATGGATTTATTTTGTTATCCTTCTGTATTTTAGCATTGTGAGTTCATCTCTGCTAAACTAAAATAGTTTCTCAGTTTTGGACCTATGTGCTGCTTCTATCTGTATATCTGCATCATGGCTTCACCTGGGAAAGAATATCCATCCGTCCAGTATCTATACACCGCTTAACCCTCACTAGGGTCACCAGTCCATCACAGGACTACACTTAGAGACAGACAACCACATTCACACCTACGGACAATTTAGAATCACCAATTAACCTCAGCATGTTTCTGGACTGTGTGGGAGGAAGCTGGAGAACCTGGAGAGAACCCACACTGCACGGGGAGTCCATGCAAACTCCACACAGAAAGATCCTGGGTGTCCTCACCGGGACGCCAACCAGCGACCTTCTAGCTGCGAGGTGATGGTGCTACCCACCGAGACACCTTGCAGCCCCAAATACAACATGTGTGGGGTATTTTACAGAGAAAGGCTGAGTGTGTACACAACCCAGCCATCCTTCAACATAAAAATAGGCCACGACGTGCCCATGTGTTTTTTTTACCCAAACTACCCCTCTAGAACAAAAGTACTACTTAGTAGGGCTTCCACTTCAGAGTCTTGATCCCTCTGTTGGTATTTAAATCGCTAGAATCACTCAACAGGGGAGAGTAACTTCACCTCTTACAGAGTCTCCTGGAGTCTGTAGATGTTAGCTTATCCATATTACACAAACTCAATGAAAAACCTGAAAGTTTCACAGCATCGTGCTGGGTCAAAAATTTCAATACACAACAATCCCAAAAGAAAAGCTCAGCCTTGTTTTGCCACAAGTCTACACAATATGTACACTGCAGGTGTAGCCAGTGAGAGGATACGTTCCACAGCATATCTGTAAATGGTGCCTATACGTCATATGTTCAGTGTAGCCACGGTGTTACAATACAAAAAAGAATCTGTTTTGTTCACCATGCTGGTTAACCTGTATGAATTATACTTTGGAGCTCATAATTTATGTAAAATGAACGACGGAATTGTGGAGAATTTAACCCATCAAGCAATGGGTAGCAAACTGACATAGTTTAATCATTGCTATCTACATGCACGATGCTAAGCTGCTTTGAACGAGCTTGAACAGATCAGCAGGGACCTGGTGGATCTTGAATAAGCTGAAAGTTTGCTTCAGTCGTTCAATGACGAGGTTGATGTTTAACTAGTGGTGCTTACATGTGACTTATCGAAGCGCACGCTCTTTGAGATTGTGCCACTGAGCACGTAAAATACAATAAATCTGAATAAATACAAATAACATCATTAAACAGAACTTTAACTCGAAAGTAAAGGAACAAATGTCAAGATTTAGATATCTTATATAGCTGCTATTCATCTAGAGTCATACATGATGGTATGTTGTGCACTTCTCGGCTGTATAACTGTGCATAAAGTCATTTAAGAAATTAGAAGATTGTGTGGATAGGTGTCGTCAGGTCTCCATAGGTGAAAAACACTTATAGCTGAGAAGAAAAACAGAACAATTTTCTGTATTTCTGACACAATTAGCTTCAATTAGATGTCATAATAGTAAAGGGAGAGGGTGGGAAATCAAGGAAACTAAAAGTCTTATGATGACTCAGGAGCCATTATGTGATTAGACCGCATACGTACACCGTTATGAAAATTATGATCCCTTGTCATTTGTTCCCCGAGTCGAAAGAAAAGGGTTAGAGATTTGCCAACAATGCATAAGTGCGCGGGCCTCTCAGATAGGCGCTGCTCTGTAATTAGAAAGTCACCGGTATCAATCACCCTGCAGTGGCAGGCTAATTTTTTCATCATCAATTACCTTGAACATTTTGGACGCTGATCAGACGAGAGCCGTCTTAAACCCACTGCCTGGCTGTCATTGACACTAATGGAATTTTAAATCTTCTCTCACAGTGGAGTTCTACTTAAGTGCAAGTCCCAATTATGGGTAGGGTAATTTAGCTAATCTCCTCGAAAAGCGGCGATAGGCTGCAATCAATATCAAAATATGTCCCCTGCTTAGAAGCGAACAATTTCCTTCCATTCTGACGCACCAGGTTGCCACTTCAGAGCTCAGTGCTGGCTTAAAAAGGACAGCTTACCTCTACCTTGGAAAAAAAATAATTTCACTTGTGTTTTATAATAGTATTTCTGTGCGGTTGTTTTGCCTTGGCCTTTGTGGTACGTATGAAAGCAGCCTTATTCTCTAATCTTTAAATGCCATGTATGGGAGAGAGGCTGCACACTGGGGTGTACTGTAAGCTTCATGATAGCGCTTCTAATTACGGTCCTTTGGAGATGATGAGTTGGGCGACTGTCTGACCTTTTGCCACCATTAAAATGTCTCCTTCACTGGAACACACGAAAAATACTGAATCTCATGCCTGGATGCCTTTTGCATGTGCTATGAATATGTATGGTTGTGAGAGGATGAATCCTGCGTGTTATGTGCCACCGTCAGGCTAAAAGTTTCACTTATAGGATATCTAATAATCTGGTGTTATGAAAGTGGCGTACAAGAAGTTTCCTAACCATTTTGGGAGTCCATAGCCTTTTTTTTTCAAGCACCAGCCTCAGAATCATTAGCAAAAAACGCTCCAAAATTGGCGAAATAAAAAGAACAAAAAGGCGAATATATATGTTAGAAAATAATACAATACCTACCTCATGCCTTGCAAAGTAACATCAGCTTCATTTATATAACACATTTAAAACAGACATTGAAGCGAATTGCAGGTTCAAGTTTAGACAAAGAATTAACAGTATTCAAGACAAACATTAAACATGTTTTTATACATAATTTGCGCATAAAAAAACTGACTGGAGTCGCTTAAAAACTGTCACAACCAAAGTTTTTATGTGTGGTGAAGGTATAAGATTTGACGTATTGATAGTAATAAATGATGAATACATGAGGCACAGTTCAGTGTCCACTGAACCACTGCTCTGCTCCACTCCTGTTTATCGCAGCAAACCAACTCCTAATATTTCCATAACATCAGTATTTGGAACAGGGCACTATTTTGCATTTTTCTTTTGCAGATTTCAAATGAAAAAGTGTCAAATTGGGTTGAAATGTGGATGGATGGAAACAATATGTTAGTTAGAGTTACCTATGGTTACCGTGCCTGTCAAAATAAAAGTTTTTTCAAAATAAAGAACAAGTCCAACCTGAGACGCACATTATGTATTATTTATTTTTGACCAGCTGTCCGCGACCCACCCAGAACAGGTCGGCGACCCACTTTTGGGTCACGACCCACCAGTTGAGAACCACTGTAATAGGCCTTAGGGATGAACTGATAAGATTTCTAAGATTGAAGGTCACGGTATCTGCAAAAAAAAAAAGGTTTTTTAACTATGACACAAAAATGTAGAAGCCAATCAGGACAAATTTTAAAATGATGACATTTTCTATTCAAAAGGTTAAAGGTCAATGGATCTCCACTGTAGCCGTGATTCAACACCATAACTCAGGAATATTATATTATTATGGGGGGGTTCGACCATATTTGACATTGGCCTGGTTGCTGATTTAGTGACACTAATCTTGGCTGCCCACCTTGAAACTGTTTGCCCAGTTTGCTCACTTTCCTGTCAAGCCTATTCCGTCTAGACATCACTAAACTCAATTTAACATCGATGTGATTTTGACTTCCTCTCGACTCCCAATTTAATAGGTTAAAATGCTCTTCTTTTTTTCTCACTCACTAGTCTTTATGTCTCTGAAAAAAATAAAAAATCAGCTCTTGAGCTAATAGTGAGATCCAAAAGAACACTTGATTGGCTCATAAAAGAGCCTCCACAGAATCAGAAAACTGTCTCAGTAATCAAATTCAAGTCACCATCCTGCTTTTCTCGTGTTTCTCCTGTTATTCTCAAACTGGACAGGACAATTTGTCTTAGATTGATTTAGTCTTCTGGGAAAAAAAAAAAAACTCGTCAGAATCCAGTCATCTCCAAATACGAAGTTGATTTAATTCTGAAAGCAAAAGGCTATTGTGAGCTGGCAAAATCTTCCTCTGTCTGCGTAGATCATCTGTGCTGCTGGTTTTGAAGACGTGTGCAAAGAAACCACGTTTTAAAATTTGTAGCTTCTATTCAGCAACATCTATATTTGAAGCACAGTCCACCGAAAAAACTGTGTTTTCTATCAGAATTGACTTTAGTGGTCAAACATACAAGAAACTTGACTCTGTTTTTCACTACTCTGCACGCTTTAAATTCTTCACTACATGTACTTGAATCAGAACCGACATGAATGTGAACCGCAAGGTGACTATTCAGTGGAGGGATTCAACCTGAAGGCATGAATTGAGTTTCATTCCATTTTTCAACTGTGAACACACGATAAACATTTAAATTCAATATCTAATCAGGGATCCAAAATTACTATTTAAAATCACATGTATTCAGTTCCTTCAGTCGTCCTCACTGTGTAGCGTCACTGCAGCCTGAGTTTCTTAGTCTTGTTAAATTACCTTTTATATCATGATCAATAATTTACAAGTTCTGTGGGTGAAATTTTATAGGCTTCTCAGTTTAGCAACTATTACATTCCTTATTTCTCAACGTGACAAGCTATTTTCCAGCTTCGGTCTATGAATAGAAGAAGCCATATCATCTCTCGTCTCTATTTCTGCTCCCCCCTTAAATTTAGCATCAGGTTCCTCTGATATGAACATTCGGGTGACTCTGTCTCTGTCGGATTTTGACATTTGTAATCAATAACCCCAGACTTAACTTATGAATGTTCTCAGTTGAGCTGCTAATTAGTTATTCCAGACTCGCTCTGCCACCCCGTGCCACATTTTTAATCTGCTTTAAAGACTTTGAGTGTTGCCTCAAGTAGCTGCACACAAGTAAAAATCCATAAGCGTGACCTGTTGTTGAAAATGCTGACAGATACTGACAAAGGTGGAAACAATAGGTCTGACTATTGTGCGGAGGAGATCGCCAGCAGAGACTAAATATACATTTTAGTGAGATGTGTTTTACCTCCAGAGGAAAAACATCAGCTGTGTTCACATGCTCCGGATAACTTCGCCACTGGCTTCGCTCCAGTTAAGGTCCTCAGGTTAAGCTGTTTATATAAACTTTGACACCCGTAACTGAGCATCTCTGTTGCTATGAATAAAGCAATAAATGCAGTATTCCTCTCTCCCTGTCTGAGTAGTAGCTTTGTCTTGATAGGGATTCAACAATATGTACAGTGTAGCTCACTAATGTGGTTTTGTTGGAATGAAAACACTGAGCACACAAATGCACCGGACGGATGTTGATGTATTTCACAAAGCAATTTATTTATGTGGACAAAATAAACTCACCGCAAGGTCTGTATAGTAGCTGCCCTTGAAGCTTTTCAGCTTATCAATTCAACTGCAGTTTTCCAATGTAAAGACAGAGATTTGAAACTCCAGAAGCCATGAATGTAGATGAGAAGACTTCACAGCAAACTTAAACATGTGAAATTCCACAAAACAAGCAGAAACCTCTAAAGAATCAAACTAACAAAAAAAATCCTGCACTTCCTCAAATGTCCACTAGAGGCTGGCTCCAAAAGCAAGTCAACCCCATAGACCCCCATGTTAAAATGTCACATTTTAGAGCAACAATAAACACATTTACATTGGTATTTAAAGAAAAACAAAGGTCGATAAAGCTATTTCCCCCCTCCAGTGACAGATGGGTGGATTTTTATACAACTTACATGTTAAATGCATTCAAGGCTTAAAGTTTTGCATAATTAAGGAAATGGTTGAGTGCCATCACAGCATAGTTCATGGTTCAGAAATGTTTGCATGATCTCCCCTTGACCTACTTCATTCCCTAATTTTGGGACTTTCCAGGAGTTAGGAGGACTCAGGCACTGCCAAGATGACGCTGGCTGGAGTCACCACACCGAGCTGTTTGGAAAACCTGTGGATGGCATCAAGAAAAGCTACCCTATCTTTCTACACAGTCTATGATGTAAACAACAGTGGGTTTTTGTGTCTGGGCACTCGATGAATCTAACATTGATTTGCTCTTTAGCTCTGTTTTTGGTCTCCACCAACCTTGATTAGAAAGTACCTCCCTGTAAGGCTGCTAAATGCTCGGTTATGTCACTAATTAACTGCTAATGTGGGTGTTTGGTCACATGTAGTGGCTTTTTTGGGAACAAAAAAACAGACCTGCGCACATTTTGACCTAAAAACAGAATGTAGATGCAATCCACGAAACCAAAACAATGAGCTGAAACCTCTTCAAACGCTGTACAGGGCTGAGGTGACCGGCACACTCAGGTGATTGTCGCCGGTGTGTTCGTAAAATTTGTGCATCCAATTCCAATCCGTCAATCAGACTTCATTTGTCTTGAATTTTAGGTAAAATACAATGAAGCAGAAAGTGCTTTACAGAAAAACAAACACACACAAATCAGTCACACTGACCTCATCTCGTCATGTGATTTCTCCGTTATAGTCCGACCAGTTGGATGCTAAAGTTTTCATAGATGTGTCAAAGCCATCATCCGAAATTCTGCTGCAAAGTTGCAAAACACAGTTTCATTTAAAAATATGTTTGATTATTCAGGAGTTTGGCACTAAACTGACAACCCATTATTTGTCTCTCCGTCTGCTGATGGAACATCTCCTAATAGTGTCGAACACATTGACTCAGCACAACCTAATAAAACCCAACAACCTCTCCAATCAGGTCTGACCCTCAGCTGTCTGGACTGTATTTACATTCCTGTGGGAGGCTTTCATATGTCTCTTTTTAAACTTGATAGCAAACTGTTTTATGCCGCAACAGCCACAGGCGTTTGTATGCATCAGGAACATTTGTTTATTTTTCTATATGTTCTGACAGCTCAGTTGCTTTGTCTGCTGGATTCACATTTTAAAGGCCAGCATAAGTTCAAATTTAATTGCAAAGTTCTTCATCATTTTTAAAATTAATGTTTATAGTTGTAAAGGTTAAATACGTAAAAAAAAAAAGAAAAATGCAGTTTTATTATTATATCCTTATTTAAATATTAACCCAGAGTTAATGTGGGACAGTTTATGAGGAAAGTGCCTCACAACCTATTGGCTGCATCGTCCAGTCTGAGCTCCTCAGCAGATAAGCATTAATGGTTCATTAATTTTCAAGTCCTGATTTCTTCTTAGTTACTTGATAGTTATTTACATTTATTTGAACAAATAGGAAAGTGTTAAACAACTAAATTGCAAAAAACAAATGCGACCAAAATGACAAAACATTCATTTAACCATCATGAGTTTACATTTGGTGGCGCAGTTGGTAGAACTGTTGCCTCGCAGCTAGAAGGTCACCGGTTCGCGTCCCGGTGGGGGCACCGGAATCTTTCTGCGTGGAGTCTCCATGTTCTTCCCGTGCAGCGTGGGTTCTCTACGGGTTCTCCAGCTTCCTCCCACAAGGTCCAAAAACATGTTGAGGTTAATTGGTGATTCTAAATTGTCTGTAGGTGTGAATGTGAGTGTGCTTGGTTGTCTGTCTCTAAGTGTAGCCCTGTGATAGACTGGTGACCTGTCCAGGGTGTCCCCTGCCTTCACCCTAATGGGATAGATTCCAGTCCCCCTGAGACCCTAGTGAGGATTAAGCGGTGTGTAGATAATGGATGGATGGAGTTTACATTTACGTTTCATGTCTTATCCCAGGCGTGCATTCTGCAAAACTTGCTGATTGAACAATCCTGAATTAACGCTCTTTCATCTTACCTCACTGCTGTGTATGTACAGCAACATAACAACAAACCTGATTTGATTTGATGAGGAAAGCTTCAGAATGAAGCAAACATTATCTTCAACAAAATCCTTTGACCTCATCTCTGTGTTACATATAATCCCTTTCAAACTAAAAATGACTTCGATGTAACTCTACACTGTCACTTCCTGTAGAGTGTGTGGATCTATCCATCTCCGCCCCTCTTTGGTCACTGCAGCTCGAGCACACCAGCTCACCAAAACTTTCCTCCTTAGGCTTGTAATTAAGAAAACCCAAAAGTCTAAGCGTGTGTTTTTGAGATCGCCATGAGTAAACTGCAGTTTCAAGGTGGAAACGCTCAACCATGGTGCTAAATGCTTCTTTTGCTTGTGATTTATAAACAGGGTAAAAAAATGTGATTTTCTCCGGAGGATGTCTTTCTACATAAATCTAACCACGGATTGGGGGTTTGGACATTTATATACTTATGGCCACCACTTGCCTCTGGAACCTTGCCTCTGAAAATAACCCAGCCAAGGACTACGATGCACCTAAACTTAATGCTGTGACCTTCACCATCTCTAAGTATCAACCTAGTTGAATTTGGGCCAACAAGCGAGACAGTTCTCTCCACTACCAATTATCAATAAAACAAAAGAGGGAATATCTTTATAGAGACTCAGAGAATCAGGTGTGCCGAATCTGTCCTGGAGGTGCATCGTGGTCCAACATCTTACTGAGACGCTTCAGGTTGGTTTTTCCTTTGATTTATTACCTGTCTGTAATTTCCAGTAGACAGGGTTGTCTCGCTGCGATACATATTCAATGCAGGAAATTGCAGAATCTTAACATTCTTTCCTAATAGCACTGTGAAAGCAAGACAACAGAAGACAGATAACTATATTAGAATCGGTGTGACACAAAGGTGGTTCACAATGGAAACAAATAAAAACGATCCCTTGTTGAGAGGATTTCAGCCTGAGAGGTTGAACTGACAGTAGAGATAAATAGTCTCGGTCAGAAGGGGTTGAACGGTGATTGGGCACAGCACTGTGGGGGGTCCAAGAGAAAACATATACCCCCGGGGCTCCTGCTGGGATAATCCACCCTCGATAACAGGAATGAAATTTATTCTAATCTCCTCCTTATCTGTGCCGCCTCCATTTGAATGTATGCAAGACACATTTTCTCCTTTATGCACACGAGGTTCAATTCACAAAGTCAACATGAATGTGTTTAAAGTTGTTAATTAAAAACACACAAGTGAGCACACACACACACACACACACAGCAGCGCTACAAAACACATGTACTAGAAAGTCATCTCGCACAGTTTGCCATCCATAAAGCAAAACTTCACCTGATTCTGGAGGAGATTATTTATGTATTTAGGTATAGATTCAGCTGTTACAGAAACTCTAAGAATTTCCTAGTTTTTATTTCAGCCACACTTGCTTACTGTTCAAATGTGGCTCCCATTAGCACGAGTTGCCGCTATCATTACCCAGGCCTTGATAATTAGCGTCGAAACTGTGAAATTAATCATAAATTGAAGTTGCCACAAATTAATACCTCCAAGCTCACTAAAGACTTTTCACATCCCTCTCGTACACTGTGTTGCAGCAGCACATGATATCAACAGTCATTACGCTGTTCGCAGTCAAGAGGAGCTCCATGAAAGTGGAATGCTAAGTGCTCTCCTTCTGTAAAACACACACACACACACACACACACACACACACATGCACACAGAGTAAGATTGAAATAAAAATGCAGGCCATATAAAGTCTCTGCTTTTTTGTATCTGTGAATGCTGGATTATCGACTCTCAGGGCCTCTCTATGCAACACACCTCCTTCGCAACTCGGTGTGTAAGCGTGTCATTTAGCCGGACCTCAGGCTATAAATTATAGTCGTACTCTAAGGCAGGTATATCTCGAGCTGGGACGGGCAGAATACAGAGAAATTTATCTTCTTAGCCATCAGTGTCGGAGCATCTCGCACAGGTGGATTGAAGAGAGAACAGAAAGCTCACTCCAGGTGTTATTACACAATGCCTGCTATCACAATCTCCATTATTCTATTAATGGAGACTTGGGCGGACTTCGGATTAAAATGTCAGTGCCACGAAAGCAAAACCTCACCGTGACCTCCCTGAATTTGAATTAATGAGATATTTAGACTGTGATTTTCTTTCCCCATTGCCCTGAGGGCTACGTGATTATCCTAAGCTGTGGAGTACATCTGTGTCTATTAATTTTCATCTGACACTAAGTAGGCAGCCACATATTCAGCAGACATCCTGGTCACACGTACTGCAGCTTTCAACCCGCACGCCGTGGGTCAACAGTCAGCTTGGTAAAGCCGAGGAGCTCCTGAACTGATGGCCACTCTGACACCGCCGCACCACCAGAACTGTAGCTTCTAACTGACTTAATTAGGAAAATGTCTCGTCCCCTTTTGAGGATTGTATTGGCCGGCTGTCATGCTGTTCTTACTTATGTTCTTATTTCACAGCACTGTGTTAAAATTCATGCATAAAGAGAAGCTTCACATCACAGAGAATCCTTTTCACACACAGGAGCTCGTACAGTGCAGAAAGAAATCAGTGCCGAGCTCAAATTGAGGCAGTGATGTGAATCCATAAGATTTCCATTTGGAAGTCATCACAAGCATGCAAAAAGTCCAACCAAAATCACAAATCACTTGAAGGAGGCCCGCCAGAAGAAGTGCATCTCAAAATGGAATCAGAGATTGTTCTCCTGCATACAGAGTGTTGAAACAAAGCCTGTGATCAGCGTATAGTCCCACTTTTAAGTCCCTGGGCTTCTACATGTGACTTTCTGCACCAAAAATAATTCAACAACTGCTGGAATGATTCTCACAGAATTTGGTTTAGATACAAATTAGGGCAGCGTGATTACAGGCAAAATGCAAATCACCATTACTTTGATCAGGACTGAGATTGATGAATTATTTAGCACAAATCCTTGAGACTTTTTTTGTGTGCAGATTTTGATTTAAAATAATCACAATGCATGTATTAGAAACGAAACACATCAATGCAATTTTACCAAAAGCTTACACCTGAAATTAAATCAGCGGAGCAGCGCTTTCATGTTCACATCGTGCCGCATTGTGCAGACGCATTGTACCGTGTTCTGGATACCTGCAGGTGGTTTTGCATTAGAATGTGGAGTCAGTGGGGTAACGTTGGTGACATGGTGCTCTTGTTGCCTTCATGTATTCATTGTACAGCAGCGTGAGGTGTTTTTTTCAGGGCAGCTGTGTTGCTTTGCGGCACAGACAAAAGTCTCATGTAGTCTTTTCTCAGGATTTGTGTTTTCTTAACATCACCTGTTCTCAATCGAAAAACCTCCCAAACAACGCATGATAATACATATCGAGGGAGTAAACGTTCACCTTCATGTTGCCTTTCTCTGCTCTGGACAGTAGCTGTAACATCCAGGACATGTTTGCCCACTGCAGGGGTGCACGAGCAGCAGCACCGTAGCTCCCCAAAGATGAAGCCAAATGATCTGAGTTTGCTATGAGCAGAGTCCACATTTTAAACATCTACACTGCAGCTGATCACATTCATTTAACTACGGGAAGCCAAAGTTTGGATTGCAACTAATATTAAAATAATTGTCCATTCTTCGTATTCTTCTGCCCTCTGTGACTCTGGTCATCTCCTGCCTTTTCTTATCGTGCCAGCTTGAAAAATACAATTTTTATCAAGTCAATAAAAACATCCTGGTGTCAGTATAATCCGTCTGTTCTGCTAATATGATTTCCTTGTTGCGACTAAAAGCACAGCTTAATTTAAGATTGAAGCAGTGACATTAGGATGACTGTTTTGTGTGTTTATTTTGTTACCTGAGAAAAAGAGGAAGTGAGGTCATGCCCTGTCATGGCACTTCCTCCTAAGCTCCTTTCCTTTCTTTAAGAGCCGGCCAGTTGCAGCCACACCTGTTTCATCTGTTGCCATCCACGCCTTCACAATTTAGAAACGCCATCATCTGTAAGTTATTTGGTTTCTTATCATGAAAGCAGCATGTGTGTATCATTATTGGTTTGGAAAAGTGACATGCATAGTTTGAGCTAAGCTAACTGGTTGATTAACTTAAGGCCACATGTTCTCTGTGATACTTTTGGATGTGTTTGCACCTGAATCAGTGTGTTTTCATGAGATGTTTGTTTGCAGCTCATTAACCTGGCAAATATTGTGTTGATGTTTTTGTGAACATGTGGTTTGTATTGTATACCTTACATTGATGCAGCTTTTTTGTTTATCTCTGGTTGTGTCTATTGTCTCACACTTAATCCTGATTCAACCACCAAACTCCACACATCGGCCTGTTTCTTGGAGTTTGGCTGCTTCCGTCAAAATTACTTTTGCAAACAGCTTATTACAAACCATCACTACAGCATGGTAGCATTGTCCAGTAGCCACAGAAAATATCATTGAAAGGGTTTGGAGGAGAACCATAAAGTCTGTGTTAGGAGGAGGTCAGGGTGGATGAATGGCCAGAAAAAAACACTCGACTTGAGAAAGGTTTATGTTAACCCCAACCCAGCCAAGTTGTTTTTGTGCCCATTGTGACACAGGAAAAAATATCTGTGGGATTTATACACACAAGGAGTGTATCATTTGTGTGCATGCAAGACGTGTGAACAGAAACTGCACAGAGTCAGTTTTCCTTGTGACATGACTCAATAAACAGCGAGACCTGCCCTGCACAAGTGATTGTGACCACTGGTAGCTGGAGCAGACAACAAATAGGAAACTAGACGGTCCTCAGCAGAGGGTAATAGTTGCCCCTGCTGGCCATGATTGCACTGAGCCCTAGTAAACCACTATTCCATCCAAATTACCACAAAATAAGTGTTTTCTTTTGGTAATCATGGTTGGCTGGTTGTCCAAGGTGAAATGGGTTCTATCCATGTATACACTGCATGGTATTTAAAATACAATGGCAATATCAACATTTTATTTTTTTTTACCTAGTGTTGGATCTTGAAATGTTATCCAAGGTCAAATGTTAGATCCCAAGTGGGAAGCCGTGCTTTTCTTACAGATGCAATGTGTCTGTCTTGCACCATTTTCAAGCTACAGTGCAGTAAACATTTATGACCTTGAGTTTGAGCTTGAAAAATCATCCAAGATCAAATGTACCATCACCGACGGAAAACCCCAACATGGTTGGTTGTTCATAGTTAATATTAATTACGTGTCAGTCATCAGCCAGGGGCAAACCGACCTTCATGTCATCACTGGTGATTAGATGTCGGTCTGTGGATGCAACCCATAGACCGAACAGTTTTCATGTTGGAAGAGTCAGACGAGGCGCTTCAGGTCAGGAGCATGCTCTTTGTTTTCTTGACATCCGTGGTGTTGTGCATCATGAATTTGTCTCCCATGATTAGACCATCAACACCAAGTCGACTCTAACACCCTGAGACATCTGAGGGAAAGCAGTTGGCAGATACAGTAGGTGCTTCAGCACATTGGTTACACCCTTTTTTTTAGCCACAACATTCATCACTGCCACCCTCCCTACCCACCAAGATTTCACTCTCTGCAACCTCTTCCTCCACAAGCGTAAGTGTCACTGTTTTGCCAGCGTAGAAGATTCAGCATCAACTGCAGATGATGCTTCACTTCCTTGCATAGCGGTGTAACCCCCGGGGTTATTTTGTAGAAGGTGAACGCAGCATTAAGCACGTGTCATCCTACCTTGCTGTTTGTTTGTTGTACCTTTGATTTGTCGGTCATGAGGCAACAGTATATGATTTGGGGGAGTGGGGGGAGGAGGAAACAGGTGGATAGTGGGATGTAGACGACTGCAGATCATATGAGCAGCTGAGTTCTTGCACTAACTTTGCCTACACCTACCTAATCACATGACCCTGTGGCCAAGAGCGAGCTTGTTGCATTTTTTTGCATTTTTAGTCTTAAGACATTTGCGATTTGAACACCAACTAACGGTGTGAAATGTCAGCGTGTGTCCTTTTGATCATTTTTTTTCTCTCACATTCTCTTGTTTATCACCTACATATGCTCTGATTCAGAACTCAGCTTGTTTAATTTGATCTAAAAAAGAGAAAGAGAAATATTGAAAGGTAGAAAATCCATTCGAGCAATGTAACTTTGCCTTGTTCATTCAATCAAAAAAAAAAAACACATCTTCGGAACAGTGAAGTTATACAGTCCCGGCCCCTTTGTCTATTGATTTCCCTGCGGATGCCAACACAGTTAATTTAATACAGTTCATTTTCTGAAGTGGGAGTCAAAGGAAGAGCGATAAAGAGCAGAACAAGATGGAGGGAGTGAGTAGGAAAGGAAGAAAACAAGCTACATCGTGCCGGAGTTGGGTTGTTATTGGTTTTAAAGTAACATACTGTGAATCTGATGGCAACTGCTGCTAGTTTGATATGAGACAGACTTCTTTTCAAACACGTTGTTATTTCATCGAATGTGTCATTTCGGCATTATGCTGCAGACCCGAGTCAAACAGCTGTATAACAATGAAGCGGGAGTTTTTCTTTTCAGTTTGATTGAAGCCGCAAAGGTGTGAATACTTACACAATAGATGCATAATTTATACAGACTGAGGTGTTCTTACTAATGCAGGAAGGCTAAGAATGTAAACAATTGGAGCATGAAATCAAGAGGATCCAAACAAGCAGTTCAATCCGTTTTCTTGACTATCTGGTCCACAGAACCAGCAAGCAACAAACACCAGCTGAGTTTTTAAATGCGTGATGAGACAAATAAAATCAGTTTTACATTGCTATATTGGAATTCATATTGTACCTGCAACCATTAATGGGCTGCTGTTAATCAAAATGTTTTTTTAATGTGTCGACAAGTCTAAGAGAAAAGGGTTGCTCACTGTGAAGAACTTGCAGAACTTTTAGACGACGTACTTTTCATTAATCTGATGGCATCTGAATGTGTCGGCTTCATGTCAGTAGGAGCCTCCTGCTCACTACAAGTATCGATAGCAATCTTACTAGATTGGACCAAATAACTTTTACAAATCACTTTTAATACAGTATGCAGTACATCTGAACTCCATGCAGTCACATTAATGTATCGGCATGAAGATCTGACGTGATCAAACAGACAGAAGTTGCACATGTGAGTTCTGTTGCTGTGTAACAAGATCGGTGCTACAAACTGTAGTGAAGGTGAAGGCGAGTGGCAAGTGTGCACATAGTGACTAATAAAAACGTATGCACAAGTGATAACTGGTCCACTTACAGCCACATACTATCATACATATTTAATATGTCATAAACTGTACTTTCAAGTTGTTTTTTTAACCCGGAAGTTATACTGTGAAGTGCGCAACCACAGGAAGTGGGCAGAAGCCGGAGATTGTTGGAAACAACTCGAAAGTAAGTAAAATACTGATAGTAAATAGTGTCCTTTAATCTCAGTATGCGCTATTAAAGCGGTTGTTAACTTTGATTTACAAATAAAGAGTCATTGCTTGTTTGACTTGTTAATGCGGACACTTCCCTTGCAGCCGTTGTGTTGTGTTGCGGCTTTTGTTTTGTTGTGACGCTTCTGGGCCACCGTAGAAAAACCTCTACAAAGAAAAAAAAACTTGAAATGACAGAAGGATATTAAGCATGTAGCGGACAGACGTTGACTCACAGTCTGTGATGTTGTGTTTTGTAGTGAAGCTCAGGAACCAACCTGTTGACAGCGACTATGATCAGCTGCAGCTTATAGACTGTTACAGCTCACCTGTCTGATTTGAAGGAACATACACAGTGTGATGTGCTCTTAGACTTTGATCAATCCTGTCTCCATGTCAGGGATTCATTGTTTTGGAGATGCTCCTCCAGCAGATTCCAAAGAATCCTGCAACAAACAAACTGTAGTTACTCCCTGATTAGGCTTCATTATGGTGGGTCGCCATAATCTGAACTTTTACAAAGAGACTCTGTCTTCAAAGCAATACAGATGTCTTTTCACATATATTTCAGTTTGTAATAGATGCAAAATTGTAGACTAATGAATGAGGCAAAATTCAACACATATGAAAGTTTAGTGATTCTGGAAACGTCCGGGTTAGACCTCTTCATGGACCAGTGTTGGTGCTGAAATGTAGAAAAGTTCAGACTTTTGCCTTGTGTTCACAGGCAGCCTGCTTAACCCATACATCACCTGAAAGCAGGTGTATTACTGTTGTGGTTCTCTCCCATTACCTCTTTCCCACGGCGGGCAGCAAACAAAACCTCTTAGAACCAGCTGCACTCTACCAGGGTCATACAGTCAACAAGAGAAATGTACTGGTGGACATTGGGGAACATTTAGCAGCTAAAGAAACAGATATTTTCCTCAGAAGCGGTTGAAGACCACAGCACATCTAAAAGAGCCCAGATGTGATACATTCACCAGAAACGCATGTTGCTGCATAACTATGAAGTAAGACCAAACATCTACCACCATGCCAGCAGGTCTCTCAACCTGTAATGCACACTGTGAAGGAAACCAAACGTTTCAGTGTCATGAAATAGTAATAGTTGCTTTGTTTGGTGTTTTCATGCTACACACACACACACACACACACACTTCAAAAAAGGTTTAGCAGGTTGAGTCTCACCAGATTAGTTAGCACGTCAGCATGTCAGCATGTCAGCAATGAACCGCCGACCGGCATGCCAGAGTCTGCTGTGAATGTCGGATTGTCATGAATTTCACTTTCAACAAACTGGCTATTGATTAAATGGTTTTATCAGGAACCACCAAACTTGTTAGCAGGTTTGTCTTCTACAGAAGCCGAGAGCGGTCAAGGCCGCACATTTTTTAAAACGGCATTTTCTCGAGATAACTATGTTGTTATCTCGAGAAAACGGCGTTCGTTTTCTCGAGATAACGAGATAAGTATCCCGTTGACAGTTCCGGCTGTCACTTCAGCCTTCATCAGAAGTTGTCGGACTTCCTGGTGTGACGTATCTTATATAGACAGCTGACTGGGAACTCCGACATGACGTGTCATGAGAACAGCTGACCGGGCACGACAACTTACAATGAAGTGCTGGTGCCTGGTCTCGTCTGTCCTCCGGCCCCCCGCTGGTGACTGAGGATGGAATCCCAGGTGTGTGGGAGGTCCCACACACCTGGGATTCCATCCTGGACCGGGCACGAGCGGGCAAACACAAACACCAATTATCTCGGTTTCACGAGAAAACGATTCTTGTTATCCCGAGATAACGAGAAAATTAACTCGTTATCTCGAGAAAATGGCGAAGAAAGAACAGTAGCGGAAAACGACCGCTCTCGGCTTCTGTAGTCTTCACTGAATTTGATCATAATTTATTTCGCATTGTGGACAAAAACAGTGGATGAAATGACCAAAGTCCTGCCACCAGCATGATTAGAAATTAAAAATACAAACCAATAAGGAATTAAATTTTTCAGCAAAATCTTCTATCAACCAACTTTGTAACTTCAGCTCAACTATAGTTTATTCAGAGAAATAATTTCTCTCACCGTGCCCAGACAACCACAGCCTTCTGATTTGTCAGTCCGGTCGGCCAACATTACATGCGTGTGGACCTTCACTGTCATATGTCATTAAAGTTGGAAGGGAGAAAACAAACATCCGTACAGAAAGCAGATAATTTGATTAAAGTGCCCATGGTTTAACCGCTGCCATTTATTGTGGACGGGGATGAGGAAGAGGACACAGAGGGTACAACCAATCTGATCACTAAACAGAGCTGTGACAAATAGCTCTGACAGTCCTGTCGCTGGTGCAAGCGTTGAGCCACAGTGTCTGAAAGTGAATGGAGACCCGCCAGGCCTTGCGTGACAAATCGTCTCAGACTGACAATCTGTCTGCCTGCCCACAAACTTTCAGCTGTCAAATAGTGTGGAGTCAGAGCTCAGAGATTATGGAATAAATACCACATTTCTGTTTTTTGTTTTTTCTCTCTCTCTCTATTTTCCCTTTTTCCCTTTTTGCTTTGAAGGGAAACACAAGCAATCTGGCTGAGTCGAATATTCTTAGTGACAGTAATACAGAACATATACGGACAAAAGAATTTAACTCTGAGTCTTTTAACTCTTATATTTGAAGTTGTAAGTTAAGATTTTTATTGGACAATTTGCAGAAGTGGTTAAAAAAAAAAAAAGAGACAGACAGAAAGAAAAAATGTAAATTAAAATAACAGCAATGGTGTAAAAAAAAAAAAAAAGACTGACTGTGAAAAAACAAATATTTGGGCTGCAAGACATTGGATTTTTGCTAATATCCATTTCACTACTCATTTTGGTCAACTACTAATGTTCATTTTGTGCATGCCTTTTGCTTATATTCCTTTTTAAAACCTTTACCAGCCCTTAATGATAATATGTGGACATGCACTGCATCGTCTTAATATATACAGCTTTCTTTCTTTTTTCTTTCTTTCTGAATTAGTCAAAATTGAATTAGGATCCTGTTTACTGCAAAATACTCTAAAAATGGACTTTGATATATTTTCAGTTTCTTGTTAAATTCAAGGTTTTTTTTTTTTATTATTGAAAATATTGAAATATGTAAATCGTAAAACCAATATGCGGCTGTCAAAGGAAAAAGAAGGGCTGTCCAATCTCATAAGTAATATATAAAATGAGCATGTTATATGCAGAAACATATCTCATATATCTGACCTGCAGAAACAGCCATCGCCGGCTTTATTAGTTACATTTACAGCAACATCTGATTCTCATTTCCAGCTGCCACTGCAAATAGAATAGAACCAGTAACCATCCAGCAGCACTGCTGCTACAGCCAGTTTAATTCCTGTTAAATCAAAGAAAGATGCATCCGACATTATGCAAATAGTCACCTTTCTGTGGCAGAATTATGTAAAAGTTACCCCTTTATATTGCTGCACTGAGACATTGTCACTTTATAATGCTGCAGTTTAACTGGAAATGCCAAGTGCATTAAGTGCATCCAGCTTTTTAAAGACCACATAAAACCTAATAGTGTTTTGACATCTTTTAAAATCTAAAAGAGTTTATCAGAAATAGGGGGAAATTACTGCCAATAATTAATCAAACCTGATTAGATTTAGTATGAATAAGCACGGTGAGGCTTATTACACATACTTAGAGACCATAACATGTTGTTTGGCCCGTAACAAGTAAAATTAATTTGTTTAAATTAGAAATACCACAACACAATAAATGTTCAGTTACAGGATGAAATTTAAAGGTTTATTTTAACATCAAAAACCATCAAGTCAACGTTCAAATTAGGTGACGCAGCTTGTGCTTATAAATTCAGTCCATTGAAATCACAGAAAAATCTACTTTTTGAGATTTCAGCCTCTGAGAATTCAGGTGAACAACTTTGTGCTCATGGTACTGAAGAAGCAACATTTCTTTCAGAGCTAATGCTTGGTTACTCTGGAGTATCCCCTCTGGGCTGCTGCTGTTGGAGCCGCTCTTTTTCAAAGAAATAGTTCCAGTGAAAACCGTTGACAGCAGACTCCAGTTTCTTAATACAGTAACACCATTAAGGTCCTTCAGTGATGCTGTACTTGGTGATAGTCTTGAAAGATACGTAATGAAGGAGATGAAGGTCTGCGTACAGCTCCAACAAAGCCTATATATAGAGTTTTGCAGAACTAAGGCTGCTGAAAGAAAGCAGTCATTCACCTACAGTTTTTTCTTATCTGGTCGATGTCATGCGCTCAATACATGAGAAAACAAAAGTCTAATATGTAATCCAGAATGCAATGGTCAATCAATGCATGCAGCTTTATGTTAAATGAATCAGAAAAAGCATCATAAACAAGATGAGTGCAGTTGAGACACAGAATGTAATGTTTCCAGCTTAATCACGTAAAGTAGTGCAACACAGAAAAAAAAAAAAAAAGAGTTTGCTGAACCTAGCGATTGCTAATGCAGATGGAGTATACAGCAACTAAATCAACAACGCTGAAAAGGAAATCTATTTCTTTTCTGGTAAGGTAACATTAACGTGATGTGGTCGGAAATGCTTCCAATTAAAGACCTACAGTGTGCATTAGTAGAGTGGTCGTAACATGTGCTGGTGTCCATGATTGTAGATTGACTTTCCTGTGTGGTTTCTTGCATGGTGAGGAGGTTTGGGTTAAAATACAGCCATTTCACTACATGTTTAAAGGTTTTGCTCCATTTTTAGGGTTACCAGGTGACAAGTCTCAACACGGCTAATATATATATAGTCGATTGACTGAAAAGGAGCAACAGAGTGAAACACTGTCAATGTGAAAAAGATGGACGTTACCGTCTGAAAAGTGAAGCCAGTGGCGAAGTGCTTTAAACCTGCATTCTTTCGAACGGCCAGCAGGAGGCGACCATACTGGTTGCAAGCATAGACTGTATAAAAGATGGACGTAGCTACCGTGACGCTGTTGGTTTCTGCACTGAGAAAGTGAAGCCAGGGTTTTGCTACTTCCTGGTTGACATCTTGGATTTTTGGAGCCAGTGACGCAAAAATTGTGGGAGGGGGGCGGAGCCATAGGAGCAGCGATTGGTCAGACAGATTGAGAGGCGGGCCCTCTCTGCCCCGCCCACATTTACCGCCTTCTGTTCGCTTCGTCTGCATCGTCGCTGCCGACTGTCAATCAAGTCAGCCACGCCCCTTGCCCCGCAAAATGTTGACGATTTTTAAAAAATTCGCTATTGATATATTTTCAGATTTGCCACCTGATCTCTGGATTTGACCATGAAATCTAATAAGAAAAAAATCCTGAGCTGTAGGAATGCGGTATTTCATGATCTGTGATCATTTCGTTTTCAATTCAAGTCTATGGGAGCCAGGGCTTTTTGGAGCCCGCAGCTAGCGGACGTAGGTTTTGGACACTTCCGGGTTGGCTTCATATTTCAGGGCCGGTTGCTACGTCCATCTTTTATACAGTCTATGGTTGCAAGTCAGATTGCGTAAAGGTCTACGAGAAAATGATCCCTCATTTTCCCAGTGAGGTTATGGTTTTAATCACTCGTTTCAAGTCTCCTTCAATACAGCATAATGTTCATTTTCTAAATAATGGTCCTATTTAGAACAAAACAGACAATAATGTCGTGTATGTTTTAGGGTTTGCGATTCACAGATTGCTGCCATGTCGCTGTGCAGTGTTCATGAGTTTCAGTCAGATCCACCCCACACATCTTAAATCAGGTTTCCTAATACCAACATAGTGATTCCAAACTTCAGGTTTCAAAACATTATTCTACAGACCAATGGACGTTTACAGTCCATCTTCCATCATCTACATACAGTCTATGGATGAAAACCAATACAATAAATAAAAAAATAAAATGATTAGAAATGCATGTGTGATACAACACACACAAACGTGATCCAAGAGAAAAGAATTGCCTCAAAACATAATAGCAAAAAAGCAGCTTCGTTGTGTAGGAATGTAATTTTTAAAAGGCAGGACCTTTCCAAAATTAAAGGTTTAATGGTCACGGCCAGTAATATGTAAAAGTGCCCAAGACGCTTTGCATTAGCGATGCAGAGAAATGTGAAAGGAGAGCTCGAAGGAATGAAAGCTTTCGCAGTGATAGCCCACAGAATTGGTTTCCAATTGATATACATAAATGAGCCACTGATGTCTGCATTTGCATAGACAGATAAGGTTTGAATAAAGCTTTAATGTATCCTCACCGAACTCTGTGTGCAGCACAAGAACTGCTGCAGAAGCACAGATGTCAGGTTCTGCTTTTTCTCAAATCAAATTAGGTGATGCTTCATCACTCTGCTCCCCATTTGAAACACTCTTTTGCAGATTCAGGTTCCTGAAAATACCCTTTGGCATTAACACCACTTCTGAAGTTTGGCAAAGAGCTACGAAACAAATATTGGCAGGGCCCCCTGTGGATGATACAGTTGGAGGTAAAGGAGCTGTAGAACATGACAAAAAGAGAGTGGGGTTGTTTCAGGCAGTTGAAAAGCAGCTTCCACACACTGAAGTAGTGTATTTGCACAGCTCTTTCCTCTTATACCATTTTACTTTTTGCAGAATCATGCAGTGTTTATTCATTTAATGTGTATTTCTATAGAAACAAGTATATGGAAGCAATCAATGGTGTATAGCACCGTACTTGTAGCCTGAGCTGCTCCTCACTGGGTTTTTTATAACACACAAAACTCAGCAATAAAGAACCTTGGTAAACTAAGGTGACTAGCGCTACATCATTTACAACGACATTGATAATTATTGAGTTTCAACTTGAGTCTAGTGTGATCATCGGTATGATTCATTTAGACCTAAACAGAAAAGCTGTCTTTTCAAAAGGGGATTCACAAAAGGGCATCTTCCAGCTCCCGGTAGATGCGGCCTTGTTACCGAGCCACAAGAGGAACTATCAGGTCACTGAGCCTCTTAGAAGTCTAGTTATTTAGGCATTGATGGATGAGTGTAATATAATCAAAACGTAATGTACTGAGTTTCAAAGGAATATGACACCAGAGAGATCCTATCTGCTTCCTGTCCAAGATTTTAATTGCACAATTAGATATCAGCACAAGAGGCTTGATTTTTGTAGAAGCTGCTTGTTATAGGAGTTTTTAAAAAATATATATTTTAATTTGCTTCTCATAAGCGGTGCTGGGAGGTTCAAGTAGTATTTTCCCTCAGTATAAACTGACACTAGACCCTAAATGTGTGAAGTATTTCTGCAGGCCGTGATATTCACAGACTAACAAGCCCTGAGTCTACTGTGACTGGTACATGAATGAATCAGGTGAACCTCAATGATCCTGAGCAAACCGTTGGGTATTCTCCAGCGTAGGGGCTTCGGTTTGGCATACATGGGAAGTGTTGAGTACATACCAGAGCCCAGCCTGTCGAGTATATTGGTTTATAGACCTGGACTGTCTCAGTAAAGCATGTGTCTGTCAGTCAACTCTCACACTGCTTAAAGCTAAACTTTGTCACACAGTCCTCAAGTGAGTTTGTAACACTATTCATTTTTGACTGGCAGTTAGTTTAGTAATAGAGAAAAGCTGAATAGGCAGAAGAAGCTCTTCACAGCGTTGGACTTCAGAGTGTGAGCATATGGTTATTTCCTGGTGGCAATATGCACCACTGCAGATTTGATTTGTGCCAAACTCTCCAAATACCAGGAGAAAAGACTTGGCTGTTCATTTTTGGCCAGTGCTACTCATAAAGCTGATATTTTCCTTCTGAACCCTGTTCAGTAAATTGTCCATTAATGAAAGAAAAGCTCACTGACCACAGACTGTGTATGAAAGATAGATATAGCTACCATAACATCATCTGTTAGCTCGCTGACTGCCGTTTTAAAACCTCCAGTTTGGCATTTCGCTGTCACCATCTTGGTCTTTTGAAACCAGACGGGACGAGCCAGGAGTGACAACATATGGTCGCAGTCCATCAATCTCATTTTACTCTAGATGGGACCATAATTCAAAAATAAACAGCATGCTGTATTAAATGAGATTTGAAGCTAATGAGAGACCATACTGTGAGGTAATGTGAGGTAACATACAGTAAGAAGTAGGTCCATTTCCCTATAGAGTTCTTTACTTGTTTTTGCATCAGAGGAGTCGCCCCCTGCTGGTTGTTAGAATGAATGCAGGTTGTTGGCTTCACAATTGGAGGCTCTCTTGTACATACAATCTTGCGCTGTAAATGTGGTGACAGCTGAGTAGAAACAAACAAAACAGTTCTGCCATTTACAGACATAAGGGACAGCTGTGGTGGAGCATTTTGTCTACTGACTGAAAGGTTGGCGGTTTAAATCCTGGTCCCTCCATGTGCTGCAGGGTCCTCAGCCAAGACACTGACCCCCGAGCTGCTCTCCATGCATGGCAGTTGCATGGCAGCTCACTTTGCAGACTCATAGCTATGGTTATAGAAGTGTGGACCATTTACTGTCTGTATTGTCTGTAAAAATCTGAGTCCCTGCTCCAAGACATGTTTTAAATTTAAGCTAAGGAAGTAGGACAAGAAGAGAACCTTGTGGGATTCCCGTTTTGCTCTCAAAAAAAAAGATCTCCATAATAGTGGAACACTGATGGGTCTAAATTTAGCATAGCACGCTTCAATGTGTTGAATTTCTGGTGATAGTGTTGCTTTGCATTAGTATTTTCTGTGACTATATTTGCAAACTTGACCTGTCCAGGGTGTCCCCTGCCTTCGCCCTAAGGCGGCTGGGATGGGCTCCAGCACCCCCACGACCCTAATGAGGATTAAGCGGTGTACAGATAATGGATGGATGGATGTTTGCAAACTGGTAATGACTGATTCTGATCACAAGGCTGCGAATGCCCCACCAAAACTATTTTACCTGCGACCATTTGAGGGAACACCAAAGCAGCATCCTTTGCTGCCCACGAGAACTGTGCAAAGAAATACAAACAGAATGATAGGGTGGTGCTTTCTGACCATTATGTTCCTCAGAATGGGCTGTCAAAGTGAGACCCTGTCTGTGCGGACAGACATAGACATTACTGGAGCTCTGAGGTCACATAAGAAGCCAGTTCACATACCACCAGTGTGTTTACATTTGGGGCTACAGAAATTCAGACTTCAGTTAACAAGGAAGGCTAAACCCCTGACACGCTCAATTTACTGCTCTGCAAGACAGAATTTCAGCCCCTGAAGGAGGAGCAAGTAGAGTTTGAGGTGATGGCTGCCCAGCTGATATTCCCACTTTGCCAGGAGGAGCTCTGTAACGCTGCACTCACAAACACTCACCATCCAACAGGACGGCCGACATGAGCGTCTCACACCAGGGGAGGCCGTTCTCTGCTTTCCCTGATGAGTTCACTGTTGAAATTATCAATATCCTGAGAGGTGACAGAGCAGCTGTACTGAAATCACGACACTCGCGGTGCTTGATGGTGCTCCACAGAGGAGTGGAGGCAATAAGGAAGGGCAGGAGAAAGTCTTCTGGCCATCAATAAGTGATGACGTTATCCAGAGTTCGTAACAGCCAGAAGCCCCATCAACCACAATAACAACTACAGGTTTGCCCAGTTCCTGACGCTGTGTTTCCTGATTCAAACCTCACAGTCCAAAGTTGTATTGTCATAACAGCATTCAGTACACAAGACGATATATAGGCCCCTCCCCGGAGAAGTCCTTCACATGCTGGACTTTATTCAGCCCACATAGTTCAGCACATGGCCTTCAGCAGCCTGTTCCCCTACATGGTGCACCCTTTGGCAGCTATCCAGTGATGTGACGGTGATCCTTTTAGGAGGCTACAACACAACAAGAAGCAATCAAGAAAAATGCTGTGGATTCAGCATAATGTAGCTTGAAAACTTCAAATTAATTATTAAGGAAGCAATTAATAACACAGCTACTGGTCCCAAGTATAATCACTTTTTTTTTTTTTTCCATTTGTGTTTATGTATTGTAAGTTTTTTTTATCTTGGTATAACAATTACATTTTCTGAGCATTGTGATGTTTTTTTTTTTTCTTCAAATACTGTGACAATATTCTTTGAAAGTTACGACTTAATCTTGTTATTTATTAATATTTGTGTGAGTCGACTTTGTTCTCATTACAAATGTATTTTTAAAAATTGTGTATTTTATTATCCAAGAGATTAAAAACTATCTTAAAATTAAACAAAGATGTCTGCAGGTCACCAAATAGTCTGTAATGTGTATTGTTACCGTACTAAATGGTGTCTTTGGCATTAAGACGGAACTTTCAGAGCTTAATTGCAAAATTATCATAATTTTTCCACAGAGTAAATAGCAATGGGCCTATTACTGATCCCTGAGGGACACCTTCATGAACCATCTGAGGGCTTGATTTAAGGCTAAGATTTCCTTAGAGATCGACTAGATATATCATATATGCTGTAAATTCTGAAACAAAAGGGAAAGAGTGACGGTTACTCGTGTTACAAAAGATTCATGTGGATAATACTCGTAGGACACCGTGATGTGTTGCATTTTCTGAACAACGTTTTACTAAATAATATTCTAAAATTACCTTTATTTACAGTGGGGTCAAACGTCTATCTTGCATTTCCGTATTCACGAAGCGTGATGATGTTCTTGCAAATAGTAGTTTAGAAGAAAAGGATAATGATGCTGGTAACCATGGCGATTTACCTGCCACATGTCTCAATAATGGAAACAGCTCTCCTGTGCTGAAGAAAAGATGGAGTAATCAGGAAGCATTGTGCATGCATTTTAATTCTGATGGACCTGCGTTTAAACCTTTTACCATCAGCATTCATCTTTACATTATTTTCACACCATGATCAGAGACAGTCCAGGTGAAGTTCTATGGTTTTACCCTCTGATGTGAGAACTTTGAAATACATTGTTTAAGATTGTTCTTACAGTAGCACCAAGCATGGGAAATATTATTTCTTGTATTTCCAAATTTCTCTTTACCTCTTATTTATGAGCTTTTGTGACTCTGCCCCAGTCCATGAAGTCAAGCAATTATTGAGTTACTCAGAAAAAAAAATTGGACAAACTGTCCTAAATTGCAGGGAGATGGGCAACTTAGCTGAAGGTCACATTTGCATACAATTTCCTCCTATTGACTTGTAACCTGAACAACGGCGGCTCCGAGAGGTGAGCGTTGCTACTGACATCGGCAACATGCTCGAGTGCTGGCGAGGAAGCCCGGGGCTGTCGCACGCGCTGAGCCTCATTTTTCCCAGACAACAAGCTTTTTCCTCTCCTTCAGAGCGCCACAGGCACGCACCGCCACAATGACAAAAATGTGCCTCTGGTGCAGAAACGTCATGCAAATTGACTCGTTACTGAATCTGGAATAAGCAGCTACAGTTGCTCAGGTGGAGTTTAAAACGGAGAAGAAAGGCAAACACATTTCCAGTCTGTGCGGATGAAAAATGGGGCATTGATGGCCAGTGCCCTCCATCTCCTCTTGACACAGTTAGAACCTGAAGTAACACTCAGCAAGCACCTTGACTCTTCAATGGCAGCACATAATGATTCAAATTTGTTAAAATTCTCAGTGACGGCGAGGGGTAGTTTTTCTTTGCATCACAATGTATTTTAAGGCTTCTCGGCCCCCCACGCGAGGACCATGTGACCGGCTCGCATTAATTTAATCATACACTCCACCCATGGTAGTTATCAGTAGGTCATGGCCCATTATAAATACAGTTTTCTCTATTCATGCACACAGTGATTCCCAGTAGGATGAAGAGTAAGTGATTAATTTGATTGGCTTTCCCCTCTGGCAGTACAGCCGCAGACTTGGCGAGAGTTGTTTCATTGTGCTGAGCAGATGGGAACTGCTACTGATGAAATTTTATGCAAGTAGGCTACAATCTCACCTCTGTGCCGCACTTTGACAAACACCTTGTCGAACATTCATTTTATTATTTTTTTCCAATCATGAAGTTGTAATATTCACATTAACCACATTTTTGTTGCATTGTTTCCCATTTGGAAGCAGCGCATTAGCAATTAGCATCGATAACGGCGTATAAACAGAGTATAACACAGTCGTAGCCATACAGTAAATAATCAGAAGTTTATGTGGTTTTTACTACACAGATAAACTATTTGAAACTCAGCTCTACATGTGTATAAATAGTTAATAAATGTGTTTTAACCTACTTAAAATTGTTCTCAAAGTATAATGAATATTCAGTGATTTATTTAAACATCTGTACTACGTGTGTTATACATAATGCAAACAGTGTTTATATTCATGATCTGCAATCTTTTGATGAACTAGATATGCTTTTTCAGTCTCTACAGGCTTCGCTCTCTGAAAAGCCTCCATGATGATAGCATCCCACCACATCTTCATGCTAGCCCTCTTAGCTTGTACTACATTTGTGCTTTCTTATTAAGGGTTTTTGTCCATTGTTCATTTTTATATTTTCATGACAAGCCTCATTTATGGTTGGAAAGAGGGTTAAAAGCGAAAATATATACTTTTTAAAATTTGTTTGTTTATTTCTGCTATCACTAATAACATAAAATCATTAAGGTTTCCTTCAATGTTCATGAAATTCTATTTAGATTTATATTCACAATCTTTTTTTTTTTTTTATCAGCGATTGTTGTTTAATGTATTTACTTCCTGCAATGATCTTTCTCTTAGTCTGTGACAGTTTTCAGGAGAAGAAGCATGGCTGTGAGCTATCGTTACACAGATGTATTAAAGAGAAGCTCTGCAGACTTTATACATCAAAGTCTGTTTGTAGGAGCTGGGCAGGGCTGCTGCATATGTGGAAAAAGGTGTAGAAAGCCTTTTGTGTCTCCCGAGGAAGCTGTGTCGAGTTTGAAGTCCTCAAATAATATCACTGCTGATGTCGGTGTTGCTAACAGGGTGAAGATTACAGATTTTCAAGATAAAAATTCTGGAAATGTGGTGTTGCCGAGAAGCGAGTTTACTCGACACCTGCAGCCCTGTAATCATCTCTGCTTGAGGCTAAAGGCTCGAGACCACATTAGCCACAAGTAGCGTGGCGCACCAGAGTCCTCATACGAACGGCTGGAGGTTGATTGGGATTGTGGGTAATGTGGGGTTGTGATGGGGAGCAAGAATGCACAAAAAAAAAAGCTGTTGCATAAACTGAGCTTCGTATTTATCAGTGCATGAATCAGGTTTCAGACGTTATTCAGCACAACCTGCTCGGACCAGTTTTAAATATACAGCAGAGGGTGTGCTCAGCAGAAAAATGCACACTGACTTTGGTGTATAAATAATCAATGTCCAGCAGCACGCTCCTGGAATATAATTCCTATTTCTTTAAGGAACTTCTGAAAACAGGAGGTGTGAAGGGATTCGATGGATAAGTAATGGTAATGGAGCACAATCCAAAAACATATTCATATATTGACTTCTAGCATTTTTATGGCATTTATTAACTGTTTGTACTCGTGCAAAACATGTTTAGAACTAGAGTTTACTACATAAGCATTACACTATATATGATTCATGCTTTGTTTTACTGCACAATATACAATTTATATATTAGTGTTTTATAATGAGATATATCGGTATACATAAAACATGAATAAAATCATGTCATAATAGTGCATTATAATGTGAATTAAATGCTAAAATGTAGTTTACAAATGCTCAATAAAGTTCTGCAGGTTCAATTAAACATCTCTTAGGACTGCAGATTTGATTTCTATTTAATCCACCTGATGGCCGGCTTTCTTAACCCCCAGAAATCACTGAATTAAAAATGCAAATGGCTGCCTCATGTAACATGACAACTTCAGTGTTAACCCGAGGAGAGAGAGAGACACCTGCGTCTATGCATATCCCATTAATCTTGTTATAGTCCCGTCCTCTTTCTTACTGTTAAATATGCATTAAAAAGAATGGAGTCATTGAGTATATTTGGCATATAAAAGATACGGGCTCATCATTAAAAATCCATGTAAGCCCTTTAAAGCTGAAGAGAGGTGATTTCATGCTTGGCTGCATCATTTCGTAGGTGCTACACTTCACCGCCACAATACAAAACACACATACACGAGAACACACACGGCATCAGACGGTGACGTCCTTGGTTCTGCCTCCCCCGTGCGAGGCTCGGCGGGATGGATGTGGTGTCTGAACTAATGGAGCAGGGAGAACACAGGCTGCCTGCGAATAGAAGGAGGTGGAGGAGAGATCAGGGTGCTCTTGAAGCACCTCTTTGCATTCGCACAACAGCAGGTTACTGTCATCACGGTTTTTTGGAGAGCAGAGTAATATTTAGTGGCGAGAGCTGCCGGATCTTCCCTGGGAGTTAGAACCGGAGACGCTCCCTCCGGACCGTTCGGGCGCCAATTTAAAGGTCCTTTTCCTTTTGTTTACATCCGACTCAACGATTGCGCATCAACTCAGTACCGGCAATATGCTGCTAAATCAAAATCGTGCGCTAATGACACAAATGTGCCAAAAAGTCCCCTAAAGAACATCTGTGGCTCCATAACCATAAAAACATTTTGCCTCTGATTAATGTGGTATTCTTAGGCTCATGGCTCTCCTTAGCAGACCACCAGACGAGATGTTCAATCAACTATGCATGACTTGACCTTAATGGATTTTTCACTGGGAGGCTTGGGTTGGTTATTAGGGAACCAGCTCATGTGGAACAACCTTGTCCCCCTGGGAGGGGAATTACACCAGTTCAGAGGAAACCCACATTATGGCATGAGGGGAACAGAGGAAAGCACCATTTCCTCTAGACTCTCCTCTCATACATCTTTCAGTTTAAAATGTGCCAACTGTGTGATCTCTAAAGAAAATTTTCCATCTGCTTCTTCATTATGAATTCTCTGTCCTCTCTCTTTACTTTATAGTTAGCGCCGTCGGCCTTTTGACTGAGCCGCTGTTTGTCTTTTAGCGTTTAATGTCGTGACTTACTTGTCCACTCGCCACATGGGCTGAACGTGCGTGACAATAAAAATCGACTTCTCCTTTAATGCAGTTAAACAAATGTGCTCGTGATTGCGTTAATTGACCCACATGTGTTTGAATGGCTAGTGTTCATTAGATCTCGAGCGTTTTTGAAGTCGCTGCGGAAATTAAATGGATGCATTGTGCGTCTGGTTAAAACGATGACCGTCACTGCCGGCGCCAAAGCAGAAGCCTTGATCATCAAGCTCTGTTTACCCCATTCCAATTCGCACACATCGGTAAATAAACAAACAAAATGGCCCGGTGTTGAATTAATTTTCTCCTCCAGCTGTGTACTCTAATTGGGATAATAAGCTGAAAGGTTATCAACACTCCATGAGCCATTATTCAAGCACCTAGCTCCAGCTCCTTTCTCCCTCCCCTCGCTTCGTTTCAGCAGCATTCAAGTGCGTCTGTGCTACAAGCTGGGAAATGCACAGTATACCTATAATTAATACAATGCAACCCAACAATGAAAATTTAAGATAAATGCGTATTGATTCAAGACTGCAGAGCCGACTGCAATGTGTGAACCAATTAAAAATGCATGAAGCTGTCCCTTTTTGTTTAACGCCACCGACTGATTACGCAGGTGGGACATATTTTAGGAGAACAGGTTGTGGCGTGGTGAGCTGTACAGTACCAGTCACAGGTTTGGGCACACCCGTTCATTACAGGTGTTTATTTCTTACCATTTTCTACACTGTAGAACAGTGTGGAAGACATCAAAACTATGAAATAATACATATATTGTAGGTTTTATATAATAAGAGAAAAAGTGTAAAATAAAGTTTTTTTCGAAGTAGCAACCTTTAGCTTTGGTAACATTTTCCTACACGACCAGCGTCATGAGGTCACCAACAGGGGCCAATGAAAGTTCAACATACCCAGGATGTATTTCTTGCTGTTGCCGAGGCTGGGCTCAGACTGCAGGAGTTTTGTGCTGATTTATGTCCATGTTGCAAAATCAGAGAAGAAATTTCGTGGGATCTTGGTTTGATCTGATGTTTAGCCCAGATGATGTGGTAACTGCTGACAGACTCATCGGGGCCCCCTGATTAATATCAAACTTGATATTTATGAGTTAAAATCCGGATGGGTGTGATTAGCACCCAAAACAACAGACACTGTTGCCAAGCAACAATGAGGATTCAAGCCCTTGAGGCTAATGTTAGCTACAGATATTAAAACTGATTAAAATCCCACCTTCAGTTCTTGCTGAAGAATAAACAAACCACGTTGACCACATGATCCTAAACATTAGCTTGTAAAGAACCATTTAGCCGCTGCTTTTTTTTTTTTAAATAAGAACCTTACAGCAGGTGGTTGCAACACAGCCTCCATTTACAGTCGTGCACAAACGTTTACATGCACTTGTAAAGACCATGTATGTTGTGTCTTGAGTTTGTAGTGACACCTACAGCTCTTGATTTTCTATGATTGGTTGATTAAAACACACGCGTCTTTGTCACATAAACAATCATACATTTTGGTAACGATGCTAACCACCGCTCCAACAAACTTCAGTCGAGCTTTAATGTGCTGCTTTTTGGTGATTCTTAGTTGAGTCTTGACCAGTTGTCTCGTGGCAGAGATTCAACTGTACCATGCACTTTATGCCTACAAACAACTGTTTGTGCCGCTGATTTTACGATCTGAAGCATCTTTAAAATGACTTCGAGTGACTTTCCTGACTCGTTGATTTCAGTTATTTGCTTTTTCAGATCTGCAACTCAAGACTGTCGCGTTAGAAATGGTCTTTATGAGTGTATTTAAACGTTTGTTCTTGAACATACTTACCATCTGCTTCCCTATGAAATCATGTAAGTTGGTGCTCTACTCTCTGACTGCTCCCTCTGGCAACACACTAAGAATAATATTAATAATAATAATGTCATCATCCTCACATGTGTGATGCAACCCAATTTAAAATCTGTGAGCATTTTAAACCTCCTGTAGTGTGAGATGGGCGTCGGGCTAAAAGCTGCGGTCAGACAAAGCAGTCGCACAAAACTGGTTATCAACTCGTCAAGGTTTCTGAAACAAGCTCTGAGCAGTTAAAGGGTTGGTGTTGGCACCAGACAACCAATCACAAACATGTCTAGTGAGTAACAAACTATCATCTTAAACCAATATGAGAAGTTTAAAAAATACAACAGCTGCTGCAGCCAAAGTCCGGAAGGAAGGCTGGCAAAAAAAATAAATAAAAAAAGGCTGACTGAGAATGCGTGAGTTAATAGGCTCATCAATATCACTGCCCCATCATTAAGGCACGAGTAGCTGTGATTATAATTACATTACAATTGTGTATTCTATTAAATGCACTGCTTAGACGTCGACTATTCTTATGGTGTGCAAGACAACCTTATTCTTTCAGCTACAGCCGTGTAAAATGGTCTTGGGGGCAAGTAAAGAACAAATATTAAAACATAATTCAAAGCGGTAAGTAGGCTTACCGCAAGTCTTATAAGGTCAACAAGTAGAAGGCTTCAGTGCTCTAATCAGTCTGTGTTTTAGGATTATATAATAATAATAATAGTAGTAGTAATTGACCAGATTTATGCAGCGCTTTTCTAGACACTCAAAGTCGCTTTACGCTGTCAGTTATTCATTCACATGCGTTCATTCCGGTGGTGGTAGCTATATACGATTGTAGCCACAGACTGACAGATGTGTGGCCGCAAACAATCCACTTCATACGCATTCACACCAGGCAAGGTGGGTGAAGTGTCTTGCCCAAGTACACAACGACCATGAAACAGGTTACAGGGCGGAATCGAACCGCCGACCTTCCGATCGTTGACCAACCAGCTCAGCCACCTGAGCCACACGATACAAAGGCCTATCGAAAAATAAAATGGCTTTGAGGTAGCTTGCAGTCAACAGGAAAAAATAAATACATTGAGGAAGACTGGATTTCCTTTCACTGAGAATCTACACTATATCTCTTATTGTTACCATGAGGATGTACCCTAGTAAGTAGTGAATGATCAACATCAACAACTTTTTCAGCATCCGTGAAGGAGTTCCCACAGAATCTGAGCGCTTGTTGGCTGCTTTTCCTCTTAGTCTCTGGTCCATCTGGTGCCAAACCATCTCTGTTGGGTTTAAGTGGGTGATTGCGGAGGTCATCTGATGCAGCACTTATTAGCTAAACAGCAATGATGAAGCCAGCAAACAAACAAACAAACAAACAAACAAAGCTAGAATTACAAGATTTTGGGGGGCAAACTACCACGATAGAGTCAGACGAGCTGTCTGACAACAATAAAATTTAAAGCTCAACTACATTAAATTATTTCTAAACATAAAAATCTACATCAAGGCTGAGGTATCCAGACTTTTAGATCCTAGAGTGAGTTAAGCTGGAGAAATCCTGGATCATACACTTCCCATAATAAAGCACTGATGATAGATTCATTAGAAGTTTCCTGTCTGACAAATATCTTTCAGATTTCAACCCCCAGTTTCTAGTTCAGGCTTTCTTTCAAATACAAAACTTGATTTTTTTATGCAAAACCTAGACTGACTACATCATCAAATACCAACGATTACATCATCAGACTGATGAAATTCAACCATCTGTTGACTGAACCACTCCAAGGGGCTGCCTCATCGACTTTGTCTCTGTCACCATGTCCAACAGATAAGGAGTGTTTATAGCAGGGAGATTTTCTTGCTGTCCAGGTTTACAGGAGAAAACAGGTTGCTAATGTGACCATTACAGGGCAGCTAATTAGGCCATGAGGTAAATTATTACGCCAGATTTAAACAAGACCAAAACTCTTCAGCCATGCTGGCAGCAGTGAGGCTGTAATGATAATTACAGTGCTTAAACTATCCGCTACCATTAGTCGGGTACGAAATGTAAGTCTTGACCCGAGGGCAGTGCTGGAAATGTTGTCTAAATCAGGATACGTTATCCTCTGTTCGTCAGACTCTGTTCATTGCTCTCAGTTCTGCAATGCAAGATCTTCAAACTTCTGTGCTCGCTCTGACATGTATTTGCTTAATTTAGTCGTATGCAAGTCCAGCTGTGCTAAAGTAGTTCAAGGAAAAGGCTCAGAACTGTGACATGGTAATGCTCATTAAGTAGCAGATAAAGAAATCATTGATTGACTGAGAAGTGCCTCAAGTAATTCCACTAATGGGGCCACAAAATGTCAAGCTGGACTTAAGGATGGCTCCAACCAAAAGTTATCTGAATCAGAATGACTTACCCTCCATAGGTCACACTGTCATTTTGGCATCCTCAGCTCTCTCTCTCTATGGACATAATTTTAATCACCATTTAAATTCTTACAGTTACATATGCGTTAATACTGAGCATGTAACAATAACATTCAGTGTGCCGTGTAGTTTGAGGTTCCTGCCAATCATAAAGCCATCTTCTACTGCAGGAATTTGCCCGTTTCAAGACCAGCCTAAACCTTTGTGCATGTACTGACTTAAAAAAAATGCCTCCGTAGAACATTTTTAGGGCCATTATCAGGGGAGAAAAAGTACCTCCTCGACGGCTGGTACCTCTGACCTGCCCTGATAAACTGCCGTGCAGGTGTTGATGGACTGCAATGTGGCGAGACTGCATAGACTCAAAGAAGATATCAAGAGCCATATTTCTGTCCTGTCAGTGTCCCTGTAGAGTGGTAGTCCTCTCTTTTCAAACATCGACATTGTCAATGTAAAATTCTACATAGGCTAACATAATAAGAAAACTGAAGTTACATTTAGTAAGTACTGTTTGTCGTTGTATTAGCACCACAATGGGAATTAGCCGATTACGTTGCCTTTCTTGTAAATGTTTGCACCACCTTGTTCCTCCAGTGTTAAGCCGCCTGTTGCTATAGTTTAGCACGTTGACGTTACCGTGCTTGAGAATTAAGTGTCATAGAAAAATAACGAGGAATTCAACCATGTTAGCAACACTGTGAGATCATACAGTCGTAGGTACCATAAGGAACTTCACAGATGTATTTGTTCATTTGTGTCATTTAAATTGACTCAACAGAAATGCAGCTCTCCTATTTTTCTCCCACCAACCTTCTTACTCGCTCTACTACGGTAGACCATGATCACATGCAATTGCTTAGTTTCGCCAGCCGCAATTAAAACTACAGATATCTATGATGTTGTTCTGATGAGTCTGAACAGTTGGAGATAAACTATGTGTAGTCAAAATAATCGTAATAGTTGCGGATCTCTCAAACATCATGATGACTGGTTGTGCACGATGCTGCTCACGTGGGGCTTCCTATTGCATTGTATTCAGGACTTTCATGTTTTCATACGTAGAAGGTCTTTCGGGTTCTATTGGACGCCAAGGAAGTATATGTGCAAAATATTTGTTGGTATTCATTATAGACTTTTATATTATGTTAAATACATTTTCTGATAAGTTGATGTATTTTTGGTTCCACATGCATGACAAATGTCCCTCTCTTTATATAAAAAAAAAAATAAAAAAAAATAAAAAAATCAAAAACAATACCTATCACCTAAACCAAATGGTCTGAGGTCCAAAAGACCCCAAAAGTCCTGAACAGGGTTAAACAGTGTTAACAGAAGTACTGGTGGCTGATAAGATTGTTAGAATATGCTGAGAAGTAGAAAAAGTTTGTGGAGAGTGAAAGCCTCATTCATTGGAGACTTGTGTTTGTAGTTTTGTCGAGGACCGCTCTGACGTGGCAGTGAAACGGTTCGTCATGTGCAGTAGGTTTGAAATGCAGGTGAGCTTCTGTCATACACTCAGATATATGGAACATCATTTCATTTAGTCAAAACTCTGATTAAAAATATTTGTAATTACATTTTGACTCCAGTTTGAGATATCCACAGCGTCATTCTGACGAGTTTAAACTTAATGTAAGATATCTAAAAAAGAACAACTATCCACTACCACACCACCAACACTGAAAGACTGTAATTACTCACTGCAAAGCAAAATCTAATTCTTAGGTCACTGCTGAATGTGAATGTCGTTCTCTGTTGGGGTTATCGATAAACTCCATCTTTTCTTATTACTATTAACAGAGGAAAGGGGATGAAGCCTCATAGCAGTAGTTGTTTCCAAATCAATTCAGGCTGTTCTCTGCTCCACTGTAGGACATTTTCAATTCAGCTCATCAGGCTCAGCTATGGACTGTCAGATTTTACTGTCAGAGTTCTAAGCTCCAGCCTGTGCTGCCCTTAGGCTCAGCAATGCTTTAAACTTAATGCTAATGGTCTATCTGCACAGTGGTGGGATTAATTGTGATGTTTCTGTCCGAGCAGCCTCCTCGGTTCAGCCAGCATTGTGCTCGCTGTGCCTTGTGAATCGCTATCGACAGCACATCTGTTTGTTGAAGAGTCACTAATATGATAACGGACCACCCAAAATGAGGTGCATCACTTATGAAAAGACTCAGAGCTCAGTTACATTACATGATACAGATCAGAGACATGGCATCCCTCTGTTGCAGTAATTATGCACCGTAATGGTGCCAATGCATTTAAAGCAGCCACATTATTACAACTGACAGTAGACTCATCTCTTCATCACTTATTCAGTGCAAGGCAATTTTCCAAGGCTTCCCCAGATGGTTGTCAATTTTATTCAAAATGGAAAAGAGATTCAGTCCAGCCAGGCTCAAATTGATATCTCCCAGTCATGGGCTGGATAGTTATTTGAAAGCTTTGAAATAAAGTATGGGGTCTTGGTCTCATATCTGTCTGACAAAAGTGACAGAGAAAAATACATGTTTCTCGCAGATATTTTTCAAGAAGGATGACAAAACATCCTGGCCGGCTTTTATGGAGCCATTTATTCCACTTTAACATCTCCCACACTTTTAAGGGTCACTTAGGTTGCGTTAAAAGTGGCCATTAGCACAGCTTTCAGAGACGGGGACCTCTTGTACGAGGAGCACTGCGAGATACAAAGAGCTTTCTTCGTCTGATCTTTCTGACTAAATGCAGCGCTTCAACCCCAAAACAAACATATCACGCAGGGTTAAATTAGAATGTGTCCAGATAACAGATCTCAACCTGCTGGAAATGCATTAACACCCCGAGCATCAAGAATATTCACTTGTTTTCAACAGCCTGTAATTATTATTGTGACATCCACAATGTGACGCTTCATTATTTGTATAAAACTTGGTGCAGACTCTTTCTGGGCCATTCATCCACATCTTCTAATTCTAGGTACAACTGTGATTTTTTTGTTTTTTCTCTTTTTGTTTTTGTTTTTTCTTTGAAGGGTTGTTTTTGAGTCCATTTTGTTTGCTTAAAAGCTCGTGGTGACCTGAGTGAACTGCTGCTTTGGTGTCACCGGACTGACGTGCAGAGCTGTAAACTAAAATGTGCTGCAGTTGTATAATTGCTCTTCACTGTAATGTTTGTTGAACCAAATCAGTTTTAATATCACCCCACATAAATTAAAAACAGAGCAAAGTAATTCAACTATTCAGCATCCTCATTTCTATGATTCATACTGCACATGTGATACAGCGATCTCCAGGTGTCAGTCGGTACGCTATTGTGTTGTTATCATTTACTGTGTTTAAGTATTCTCTGATTGGGGTTTTTTATTTTTGTGCAATAGCAACACCATATTCCGGAAACCCAGATAAGCCCCAATCCTGGTGATTCTGACTGAAGTAGTCCTAAAGCATCTTGGGAAACTTGTTACCTGGTTTCTAGTCAAGTGACACAACAGGGGTCCAAACCAAGCAACCTTCCCCAGAACTAGAGGCATGGCCACTCTCATTTGTGATGGAGTTCGTCCTCGCACTGTGGTTTCCTCTCATGAAAAGTTCAACTGTTCCTCACACTGGGCCTTTTCTCTCCACTTGGGGCCACTGAGTTGTTGGCATTTAATAGTGCATTTCAGAGTTGGCATCTAAAAACCCACTGATAAGCCAAATTAATTTAACAGTTACAGGAAGGCTGAATTGCCATCTTGTCACAGGCACCTGCACAAACAAAGCACAGGAACCAGGACACAAGTATTTACTGCATACACAGGCACATGAAAAGCTGGATTTTTCTGTGCCTGTGTATAAGTTTCATATCCCAAATGTGATCAAAATTGGGATGAAGCCCGATTCTAATGGGACTATCCGGGGACCTTATGTGATTTAGAAGTTACCCCTCGTGTCTGTGTTTTATGCAGCACATTGGCACAGGATTAGCAAAGTCTGTGTGCTGTTTGCATTTACTGAGACTATTCCTGGATATGATATTAAGTGACTGCAACATAATAGCTGCTGAGCCTGTTGAAAGTGTGACGGCCCGGTAGGATCAAGCATACTGTGTGGATTTCATATTTTGTAGTTTGTTTCCAGCTATAGTCTCTGCAGAACAGAGTGGTCTGACTGTATTCTGCTGGGGGGGAAACGGCTTGTTTGTGTTTCTTTAAACCAATCACAGTCATCGTGGGTGGGGCTTAGGTGTTATAACAGGCTTATACCTGCAACCTACACCTGGTGAGTCAGACTAGTTATAGTTGCCCATCATTGATAGAGTCATGTGTTTGTTTTTGTGTGCGGGTTTTTGTTTGTTTAGTTGTTTGTTAACAGTCAACTGAAACTTTATATATGACCTCGGTATGGTCCCTTCTCGGAGTGATTAAATTTTGGGATCAATACATGTATTGGTGACTGCTACAGAGGTCAAAGGTCACACTTCCCAAAACAGCTCTGTATGACTGAAATGCACACAAAGACATACTTTTGCTATACTAACTTAGGCCTATAAACTAAGTTACACTGGTGTAACACATGACCTTCAGACAAAGGTCAAGGTCACACGAAAGTTCTTAAATCATCACACATTTTAAATCCATTATAACTTGGAAAAGGTGTAAGATAAACACATAGTCTTTTAGGTACCCATACTGGTGAAGTAACATTTGACCTTGGACGAAAGGTCAAGGTCAACCTAAGGTCATACATCTTAATTTAAAAATTACATCAAAACGCTTCCCCTCCATGCAAAATATCCATGTTACATGACAGACAAAGCTCTTGTTACATTACATATCATTTTAAGGCAAAGTCAAGGCAAGTTTACCCTTTAGTAGGTGCACAGGAAAACACAGAGGCAGGTAAACATGCAACTATGTCTATGCCTCTACTGAGGGCTGTCTAGTTTCTAATGTGACTGAGGTGATGGAACCTGAGTGGGGGGTCCTGCCTGTCCGGAGAACTTGCATTCCTGGGCTATAAAAGACCCTCAGCATGCTCCCGATCTCTCCACTCTGCTTGTGGCTCCACATGCCTCCACAGTCACACCACTGATTCCCTGGACTGACACATTCTATGTCTTTATTATTTAAGATTTTTTTTTTCCCCGCTCACTTTTCTTACGTGTTTGCGAAGTTATCACAAAAACCGTTCATCTCTTAATCCTTGAAGATCTCACTGTTCTGATGACCTTGCTCTTTCGGTTTCGAGGTCTCTGTGCTGTGTAGCAACATGAACCGTCACAATTTGCACCCAAAATGCTCCAAACTTTATACAGTCAGCACGGCTGGTCTTGTTTATGTCGATGACATGATTATTTGGAATTTTTACTTTACAAATGACTACACTATGCAGCATGGAGACCCATTCACAGAAAGATGAAGCTCAAATACATCAGCAGAGTGAGATTTCAGAGTAGATGAGATGGATGACATGTCAGTGAATAATGTCGGTGGCTTCAAGTAGAACATAGACTCTGCTAAAGTGTCAATTTATCACATCAAAAGCAGACATGGGGCCGTAATTTCTAAATCACACGAGCTACCTGGGTAATAGTCATCCTGTGCAAACTGTGTTGAGAGAAGAATATTTGCAATCTGAGTTGACTGGAAGTACCGGTACTTGAATGGTTAAGAAGCTCTCCTGGATGAATCAGCAGTATGAAAGATGAATGACTTTGGTAGAACATATGTTTTCTAATAAAAAAAAAAAAGGTAAAGTGAAAAATATAAGCTTTGTGCTGGTAACGCGACGCTGAGGCTACAGGTTGTGAATTCTGCAAACCCAGATAAGGTCAAATCCAGCAGTCCAACTCAATTATTTAGTTGGACTCAGGTACAGTTTTGGATAATTTTGCTGTAGCTCTGATTCATCCCTTTGAATCCTTCACACAAAGACCTGTGGGTTTTGCAGCATTTAGACAAAACACATGATTCTAACCTCTCTATCACTGTATCGCCACATGCCATGTGTGTCGACCCGCATGGTTACCTCCTGATGACGCTATTCTGCAAAAACACAACGTACAAAATTGAAATATTTATTGATTTTCAGGCCACCAGTGGCAGCACACTGTGAGTGTGGAAACCCTGCACATGGTTTGTTTTTGTGAGATTTCTCAACCTTGGTTATAAGACAAAGTTTTTGAAGTTTTTCTGGAAATACAGAAAGTCTTACAAAGTGATGCTTCTCGTAGCTCATAAACATTTAGTGGCCGGTCAACGGGCAGAGCATTTACAACTAAAAACATTCATTTTGACTTTTATATGAAAGAAAACACAGCAGAGAGGCACAATAAAGAGAGGCTCTGGGCTTCATCAGCTTTAATACTGACCCATAACTGTCAAATATATTGGGACATACAATAGGAGGTTGTACGTAGCATCTGGGAAGTGGCATAGGAACTTATTATACATTATATGTGGATCAAATTTGATTAAGTATGGTTTAAAGCAGAGACTACAGCCATGCCGGAGCCATGAGAGACTGTTCTTGCCATGTTTATGTCATATTATATAAACCAACAGGACCAGTTGAGTAGGAAAATAAAAATCAGCCTTAGACTAATTCAGTACTGGACAAACTGGAAGTGAAGATATCTCCCACTAACAGGCACATTATCTACAAATGCACCGCCACGAGAAGCTACATCAAAAATAAAATCCAGCGTTAATTGATTTATCTCATTTTAAAGGAGCTAATATAAACTGTAGCTACACTTGACAATACATTGCTACAAATGTGTAACACAACAACAAGCAGCTAATTTAGGCTGTTTTCTCGTTTGACTGGCGGTAGAGCTCAGAAAAACGTGTGAAAGAAACACAATGCTTAGATCTTAGCTCAGCACGTAAACACACCGACGTTTGATAATTAGCACAAAAGCTACTGCTGAGACAGATGGGAATGCCGCTAATTTTGCAGGTACTTGCTCACAAACAAGCTCGATGTCAATTCAGTGTTACTCGTGTTGTTACAATTGTGAAGAGGAACGTGACGATCTGAGCAAGGAGTGAATTTTACAAACGCTGTTTTAGACGATAACGCGACAGAAAATCATTCTTGTTGTGATCGATAACTAATTTGGTAAAAATGCCAGCGTTTGGACACCGTGTTACTTTGAGTAACACGTTGGTTTGTTCGGGGGAAAAAACGTTAACTTGAATGGGTTATATTATTCTTGTTTTTATTTAAAAATACATGACTATACCATTGCTAATACATAAGTACAATCCTATTACGTCTTTAACCCCAACAAAGAATTATTAAATAAGGTCTAATAATCAATGCTCGACCTGTGTAGATCATCTCATTACATTTGCTTAAATTTCTGCTTAGAATCATATTGAGTGATTTATTTTAAAGTCAACTATGGGGTTTCTACGGAAGACGAGGGCGGTCGTTTTCCGCTACTGTTCTTTCTTCGCCATTTTCTCGAGATAATGAGTTAATTTTCTCGTTATCTCGAGATAACAAGAATCGTTTTCTTGTGAAAATTAGATAATTGGTGGTTGTGTTTGCCCGCTCGAGCCCGGTCCAGGATGGAATCCCAGGTGTGTGGGAGGTCCCAGCGGGGGGCCGGAGGACAGACCAGACCGGGCACGAGCGCTTCATTGTCAGTTGTCGTGCCCGGTCAGCTGTTCTCATGACACGTCATGTCGGAGTTCCCGGTCAGCTGTCTGTATAAGATACGTCACACCAGGAAGTCCGACAACTTCTGATGAAGGCTGAAGTGACAGCCCAAACTGTCAACGGGATAATTATCTCGTTATCTCGAGAAAACGGCGTTTAAAAAAATGTGCGGCCATGACCGCTCTCGGCTTCCGTAGGTTTCTGCAAGAAATGTCAAAAAAAAAAAACAACTCACAGACTTTAAGGTCAAGCAGACCTCTTTGCTGTTGTGACCCTGACTCTTGGCATATTGTGTTGGTGTAATATGACACAGAAATCTTAATAAATGCTGTAACAAACAGTGTGACCACATTGGGCTAAAGAAATGCTCGCTGTGAAGGTGGAGGGATGAGAGAAATGCCTTTTACCATTTTCCCAGTAATGACTCCTAAATCAAAAATTTGTGATGTAGTAAGACATCGAACTGATATGACCTTTTTGAACCTACACTACTTTTGACCCAGTTCTTTTCTCTTCACGACACTTCATTCAGCAGACTGCTACCTGCTAAAACATATAGATTAAACTACCCTAATCCCATTCAGGGTCGTCCCTGTGTTCAGGGTCCTGAGTCTCCAGTTCTGATGTGCACAAAGAGATTAAGTGTTGTGTATTTGATCGTATGAACTTTCTTGCATTGAAAAGAAGTGAAGAACCTTTCCAAATAAATTACAATGTCAAAGACGGTACATTTAAATTTGGCCTCCAACGACTGCTTGTGGACAAACTATTCAAATCAGCCTCTTTTCCAGTCAAATTGATGCATTGAGGACTGTACCTGAAGCAGGTAATTCTGAGCCAGATTCTTCTTTTCTCTCTCCTCCCATACCTTTGTTCCCTCCTAATCAGGGTGAGGAGTTCATTTTTCTGGTTCAGTTGGACCAGGGTTTACCAGTTCTCTTTGGTCAGAGCCATCAGTTCAGGTTGGAATCTGGTGATCCTCTTTCTTCAACACCAGTTCCAGCTCTTCACACTTTCAGTCAGCCTTCAGCACCTTCCAACATCGCAGTTCTCCTCTTCTGGCCTTCTTCTTTCCAGGCTGCTTTGACTTCTCCTGCAACTGAGCTCAGACTCTGTCATAGTTCCCTGCCTGGACAGGGAGATTCTCACAAAGGGAGGTCACTTCTCTCTGTCTGATCACCTCCTCGTACCTCCTGAGCTGATCATTATCCTCCTGCTGTTTAAATCCGGAGCTCTCCAGCGCTCCCTCCAACAACTCAGATTGGAAGTCCCTTCTGTCTGGAGTCCACTGCAGCTCTTCATTTCCTCAGCTCTTAATCAGTTATTCCTTCCGTTGCTCCTGCTGATTCTGGTACAGTTGAACCTTTGGAGCTTCAAACTTCAGGGGAAACATTTTCTGAGAGAAGGCTTCTGGTCTCAGCGTGGGCAGCTCGTCTGCTGGTGCCGAGAGGCGGCGTCGACGACCTGCGCTCTGCTGATCGTCTCACTCAAATATGCATGACTTGTTTAGCTTCAAATACAATTCCAACACAGACAGTTAAAATGAAATCTTTATTTTGTGCCGTACTATTACGAGATACAGTGGCCTCGAAAAGGGAGCAAGTTGTTTGTGCAGGCATCAATTTCTCACTATAAATTTGAATTAAAAGTTTTTCTCAGGGAAACAAAAGTGAACCAATACATCGTTTGAAAAAAAAAAAAACATCAACCAAAAATAAAGTAAAATCTGAAAAAACAATAAATTATGATAACATAAAATAATATAAAAGGACAAAATATGGCACAAATACCAAAAGAAGACGCCATAATGTGCAGCAACTACTTCCTCCAATAGACTATATCTATTGAATAACACAAAGTTTAAAGTACATTTAAACCCACTGAATATAGTCAATATTTTGTCACATTTTCATTTGAACCTTTAACCAGAGAATCCTTCTAAAACTCTCAATTTTACTTCCCTTGTAAAGAAACAGCAGCTGAATGTGTGCTGAGGGTTAAGTTTCTGTAATGTGGTTTTGGTATTTTGACTAAAAATCTATACGTTAATCTATGATTCACTACATGTTGCATTTCAAATGAAAGAAAAAACTATTTTTATTCAGTTAAGTACAAATTTCCACTGAGCTCAGGCTGCAGTCTCCATGAAAACAGTCTCGGCTGGTTATGTTATGCTGCGTCTGAGGTTTGTCAGAGTAATCGTTTTAGGAGATAAAACAGATTTCTCTTTAATGTAACTGAATAAGAACTGCACTGAAGACCGTCCTCTGTATGACGTTACACCGTCTCTGTACACTGTTTCCCTCTATTTGTTTTAAGCTGTCTGAACTGCTACTTACAGGGACTCTGGATGCTAAATTCATTTGCTTTCTATAAAACTGATTTAAATGTTTTTTTGTGGAGGCTTTGGACCGAATATAAAGAAAACGTCAAATAAAAAGTCTCTCCTGGTCAGATGAGGAAATCTTAATCCAGTGTCTCCTGTTGTTGTTGTTTCTCTTTGTGTTGACTGATAGCGATGAATGTAATAGATTATTGAGAGTATTTCACTGTAGACAGAAACGTCTCTCTGTCCTGGTGATGAATAAAGGTGAATGTGAATGGCTCAGTACATGCTGCAGAAGGATTAAATCATTATAACTAGAATCCACTGTCAGCTCTGAAACCTTATGAAGCCCGTTCACTTTCTGTCGATGTATAGTTTTGAAAAAAAAAAAAAAAAAAGAAGAAGCCTCCACACAAACTGGAAATGTGTCGATTGATTTGCTGTTAGAGATGCAGGTTTGTTTTTTGTCCTGGCATTCAGGTTTCAAGTCAACACAATCAGGTGAAAGGTTTCAAGCCCTAAAACAGTAAAATATGTTCAGCATGTACACAATACCCTTCAGCCAACAACACACCTAAACCCAACATCTGATTAATACTTGACAAAGCTGCTGCAAATCAGTTACGTGGCTCTTAACTTATGTCTGAAGATTTTCCGTCAGGTTTTAGAGAACATACAGCAGAGAAACAGCACTGGTGAACGTCAACAATAATCTTCTGATAGCCTCAGAGAATTAAATCATCTCTAAACTGTTGGATCCTGATGCTGCATTTGACACCATTTCATAACAGAGACTGAACACGTCATTGGGAATAAAGGAGCCACCCTTGGCTGATTTAACACACGTTTATTGGACAGATTCCAGTTTGTTTGTATCAGTAATGTTTCTTCTACATACACAAATGTTAGTCGTAGAGTTCCACAGGGACAAGAACTCATACTTTCACCTGATACATGAATCCTTTAGTCACTGTAAT
>NW_007578808.1:150464-154657 GCF_000690725.1 Stegastes partitus | reverse complement strand
AATCCCTTAATAACATCATATGTCAAAGACCTCATGTATTAGGTAATACCATTTAAACTGGCTTTCTTCACCGTAACAGTGCTCTGAGCCCTTTAGGAAATGAAGGTGCTCCTACAAGTTTCCAGCAAGGTGTTGTTCATGTTCCTGGCGTTGGACCATCAGCATGCCCTGAGTGATCAAACAGATGCCATGTTCTTGAATAACGACCGCATGTTCAGGGTAAATTACATCGTGAAAGACAATTCTGTGCAACATGCAGCTGGCGAGGACGCGGCCTTATTTTTTCCTGTGTTTTGTTTCAGCAGCGCTGCCTGATGAAAGACTCTGCTGGAGACACTGCTGAGAGCCACAGAGGTTTATATTGATGCAATGACTGTAAAAGATGCGGCACCCTTTGCTTTGATTTATTAGCTAGTGTTCAATGTAACTGTACCCACATTTGAAAGGTACATATTGGTCACAGCCCGCTATTGATTTTTCTACAGTTAAATGGATGGCTTTGTTTAGCAGTGAAAAAGTGAGCAATTTTACCCGCGCTAGCAAGCTGTTTAATAGTCCCAAATCTATATTTCATTAAAATGATGACACATTGCACCCCTAGCCCTTCTCCTAACTCCTGTTCTATTGATCTCCAACAGTTTGGGCCTTGTGGAGAATAATAAATCGTCCCGGCACCGTTGGCACTCTTTTTAAACACTCACCTTCCATTTCACATGTAATGAAGCACAGGAATTACACGGTGACAAGAGGGAATTTGAGGTCACCCTGCTATTAATCTTTATCACTCAAAATGTGTTATAGAGCAATTTCATCCTCATGATTGCCATGCACAACAGATGGACAGTAAACACCATCTAGGAATGTTCTCACATGACATAGTGCATGTTCTCCAGCGGAGGAAAGAAACAGGAGAATTCATCTCACTTAGCCGCTCTCATAGTTTCACAATTTTTTGGTGGATAACTGCGAGGACCACAACAATCGATAGCACTTTCTCTATTTTTCTCCACTCTCACGCACTCGGGCTCACGCTCGCCTTGAACGATCACAGATTAAATTCCCGCCTAATAAGCTCACAATGTGTCATCGTTCATGAGACGATGACCTTTACTGTCCCTAAACACCCGTGTAGCGCTGAGCTGGAAAACACAGCGCCAGACTTCTCTCGCGTCTCCTTTCTTTTCGTTTTATTTTCACGCAATTAAACAGGAGTAAAGAGCTGGTGCGCCTCAAAAATGGGATGAGGGAATGTTCCAGTAATGGGAACCTGTTGTGTTTATGATGGATACTGGCCAATCTGTCTGCCTCTGGAGGGTAAACACGGTTGACATTTGGTGATGACCTTATCCCTTCTATTAGGCTGCTTGTTTTTCTGACAGAGATGGATAAGCATGCTTTTTCTCATTTCATCATATAGAATGACGCTGGTTAACAAGGTGTCCTTGTTAGGTCAAAGCATATTCACATTTACATGTTTCACTGGGACTGTCATGTCTGAGGTGAGCTCATGGTGAACACAAGCTACCGGTTTGCTGCAATAAAGAGGCTGTGAGAGTCATGCTTTTAAAATTTATTGTGCAATGATTTGAGGTAATAATATGTGAAATTTTCAGATACACAATGCTCACTAATTTCATGAAAGGTTTTGCTGCACTTAGATGGGCTTTTGTGTTAAAGAAAAAACCTGTTAGCTTGAGCAGCAGAAGCTACTGTAATAAAAGAACAGCGCTCGGCTCCTCACACAAAGTCAAACAGTGAATCAAAGAGACGTCACCGTGCAGAACACACCGCTTGATTGACAGGTGACCTCTGGGAGGTGCTGGGCCGAAATGCCGCAGCGAGATGCTAATCAGGATTAGCACGTAGGCTCCGTGGCAAGCAGTGGCAGCCCGCGATAAAATAGTAGATGTGAAAAATGTGACCTGGTCTCACCTAGACGTACTCCAAGAACCACTGCATTGCCTTTGCAGCTCACAGTGTCGACATAAAATGGAACAAAGGCGTCTAAAAGCTGGTTTTAGTTGGTTTCACTAATCAGAAGAAAATATAAACTACATTCCAGCAATTAAGTCATTTCCAGTGTTCGCAGATTTATTGTTTTTTACACAACAAAACCAATCTGTTATTTCTATGTGTCAGTGTATACAAAAATAGAGTTTGGAGGGGAGGATGTATGATGTCTTACATGCGTTATGGCCCTCATGACTCAGCTAACCAGCCCACCAGTCTACATGCTCTATGATCCATCACTGTCAAACAGCATAAGACCTTTTTTTTTTGTATCTGTGTCGTTGGGTTCATCGTTGGATCACAGGTCAACCGGTGCAGTTATGAATCTCCAGCTGCTCCATATGGCCGCAAGCTCTAGAGTTTACCCTCAGCAAAGTGGATCAGCTCTGGTTCATGGGGCGCTTTGGACGAGATGTGTGGATTGCACACTGGTCTGCTTTTGTTCGGGAAATTGGAAACCAAATATGAGACACGTTTCTGTCTTTTAATTTGCTGCTTTGCAGATGAATGTGAAAATAAGGCATGGGGAAATTTTATTGTGCTTTCATTGTCTTAAAAACTTGGTGGTGTGAAATAAATTCTCGTTGCCAAATTGGTGACTTTCTCTCGTGACTGTGGGCTGCTGCAGAGTTGGGTGATATATATGTATATATATATATATATTTGGCAGGTTTGCTACTACAAGCAGCTTAATAAGTTGATCCACTGACAAAATAAAAATATTGATTTGAGGAGCTTTAAGGCATCAGAGCCATTTAAATGTGATTGCCCGTATAGACTTGCAGTTACAAGTAAATAAATAATAAATTAAATCTGTAAAGAAAATGCTAGTGGGGATGAAATGGTGGTAATTTGCACATTCCCATCCAGTCTTCTGTCACATTTCATGCATTTATCCTGCACAAAGACAAAGAGCAAATTGATAATCCCTTCCTGGATGTGTACACATTGTGTAGGCCAAGGTTAACACTCCTGAATCTCTTGTACTTTTGGAGCTCGCGAGGCTCACAGAATCATAAACATCTTTCTATTGTCAGTTCATAGACTCTGGGCCCTATGAGAACACATTACGGGGCCTGTGCTTCCACCTGAACCCTGGCTTTGATTACAGAAAAGAGCAGGTGTGAATTAAATGAGTGCAACAGGACAACTTCCTGTGAATAAATGCATTTTGATTATGAGCAAACATTGCCCTCCTTTGGCCCTCATTATGCAAATTAGGAATTGTATTTTAGGGGAAGGGAAGGGATGGAGGGCGAGGGTGATTTGTTTGCAAGAGGATTTTGTGCAGCCTGGCAGTCATATGCTGTTGATTAACGGACTAATGGACAGGCAGCAGAGTGGGGTGAAGTAATTTCATACCAATCACTATTCATTACTTAATGAGAGATGATGACTCGGGGCACTCTCCCGCTCAAACGGCAGCAAAAGGCAAAGTTGATGAATCGTAATAAAAAAATCATATCATTATTTACCTCTTTAAATTCACCGGGGCCAAGGAACATAATTAAGAGGCGCACGGGAAAAAGATGGAACAGTTTTTTTCACAGAAAGACAATCATTTATCACGACCTAATAGGATTTTTGTTTACAGCTCGGGCCATCACAACAGCTGTAGTCTTTACCTGTTGAACCAAAGCGTAATCAAATCAAATAAGCCAATACGTCGACCATATATTTCGCCTTTGTAATGCAGCTCAGTAATGCATGGCTTCCCATTGACTTTGTAGATGAATGAACCAGAAAGAGTCATCTTATATAATGATTTTGCTTAATTAAATTTTTACTGAATTTTGTTTTAATGACACGTTATTTCTGGGGTTTGTGCAGCGGATAACGAAGTGGATTTCATTTTAAAACAACGATACATGGGAACATATTTGTACGAGCGACTGAAATGGGCTGTTTTGTCTTTAGTAAATGGATTGACAAATGGAGCGCAGCTAAACTTGAGGTAGCACAGCGCTATGACGGTATAATGAAAACACTATTTGTCATGCAGAGGTAGTTGGTAAAGTTAAGTATCTACAGAACATAATAAAATGTAAATTATAAGCTACATCTATCGTGTCTCTCTAGTTTTTTGCATCCTTCGAGGCCATAGAAGCTTTAGGTTCACTGTATATTGTTTGTTATGTATGTGTTGGAGGATATGGACCACCAGCTGTAGCATCTCCTGAAAT
>NW_007578808.1:123886-146330 GCF_000690725.1 Stegastes partitus | reverse complement strand
GTCTGTCCTCCGGCCCCCCGCTGGTGACTGAGGATGGAATCCCAGGTGTGTGGGAGGTCCCACACACCTGGGATTCCATCCTGGACCGGGCACGAGCGGGCAAACACAAACACCAATTATCTCGTTTTCACGAGAAAACGATTCTTGTTATCTCGAGATAACGAGAAAATTAACTCGTTGTCTCGAGAAAACGGCGAAGAAAGAAGAGTAGCGGAAAACGACCGTTCTCGGCTTCCGTACAAAGCCCTGATCTCAGTTCTGTAGAAAATCCGTGGGCAGAACTGAAAAGGCGAGCGAGGTGGCTTACAAACCTGACTCAGTTCTGTCAGGAGGAATCAAACTGTTGTGAGAAGGTTGTGGAAGGAAACTCAAAACGTTTCACCAAAGTCATAGAGTTTAAAGGCAACGCTACCAGATACTAAGGAAATGTATGTAAATTTCTGACTTTGACGAAAGTAAGAAAAAATTCTCTCTCTCATTATTCTGGCATTTAGCAAATAGAAATAATTGTGGTAATCCTAACTGATTTAAAACAAGAAAAGTTTAGTCTGATTTAATGTCAGACAGTGAAGAAATAAAAGGTTCGGTGTCTTTTTATACAACTTCTGGTTTCAACTATAGATTAAGATAAAAACTTCATTGATCCCTTAGTGGAAAATTGCAGAGTACCCAAGGAGGTAAATCACCTTCACCACCTTTAAGATTGAAGTCATGAACACATTAGTGCGTGCGCCATTCTGATTTTACCCCTGATATGTAATTACATTTTGGTGCCAATACCTTTGTGCTTTGGTGTCATTGTAAATGCATGACCTTTAGTTTGTATTTGGTAATGGAGTATGTCTACAAAAAACAAACAAAAAAAACAAGGCATCCCCTTTTAAAACTAAGTATTACTTTTAAAGTTACCGCTCTGCAAGTCCAGCTCCACAGCAGTACAACATCCTCCAACTGTTAGATAATAAAAAATACATCACCATTGATCCCCACTCTGTTGCAAATCTTGCATAACGCCGACTCCGCTCGACAAACCATCTACTTTTATTTCTGTTATTCATTCTTTGTCCTACCTGGTCACCATTAAAATGTAATCTTGACAGTTAGATCGCCCAACATCAAAGCCGCCGGCGCCGCTTCCGCCCAAATGAGACGAGGCCTCCTTTCAATTAAAACCGACTCCTGGCTGTTCTTTGTCGGGATTCCTGTGTTCGCGTATTCCCTGTAACCCTTTCATCACCTGCTGCCTCATTAATTCACCTCACAGGGTTTCACTGTAATTCTTTCTCCTCTTGCTCTCCTGTTTTCTGACTCTGCGTTACCTCACGTCGGCACCAAATGATAATGAAACTGAGAGCGGTCACAGCAGGCTGTTGTCCGCTTTCCATGCAAGAGTGCATAATGTGGGCTCATACAATATGCACAAAACCTACCACACACACACATCCACTTGCAATTTCAGCAGGTCACTGTGCTCTGCGAGGGTTAGCATGAAGGTACAATGAGGCCTGGGCTTAACAGGCCAACACAGCTTTACTTTAGCATAATTTTTTTTCCTCCTCCTTTCAAATTCATGAAGCAGACGATCCCTCCCTCTTTGCTAGAATCCCTGCTGGATGTTTCCACTGAGGCGGACTGAGACTTCATGTTTAAAAATCATCTGCATTTGACCCAATATCTCTGTTTGATTCCTCTCGCAGGCGTTTCTGCCAACATAAACGGCTCCGTTCCAGAGCAGCATCTTACAGTAGAGCCAGTGGAGATGACATTTTAAAGTAATCCCCACTAAAATCTTTTGTCTTCACTATCTTTACCCAGAATCCACATCTGCTAGTGATTAAATGGCTCAGCGGCTCTAAAAAATTAGCTCAGAATCATATTACTTTTTATTAATAGACTTCTCCCTCACAGTCTGGAGAGAGAAAACTATATCTCTGTAAAATGAAAAGGGTGAATAGCCAACTTCTCAATTCAATTCTGAAATTTAATCAAATTGCCAATTAACCGTATTAGCAGGGGGAGGCTACATGTTTAGAATTGATGGATCCCAGTTGCTCCTCTTCCTCGCTCTTCGCGAAACTGTAACGCGAGTGAAATCTTCTGAGGATGACCTCCATCTACTAATCTGTTAATTAAATTTGAATTAGGCTTTGATGCTTAATTATTTACCTGCATATGTACGGCTAAATATTCGAGGGGAAAGCATAAATAAGGACGTGCAAATTTGCGTAGCGTGTCTTATTGTGGGGGTCCAAGTGAAACCCAGGCGGCTCTCACGCCCATCCTCCCCCATCTGTCCCTCCATCCATCTCAATCTACCCTTCCCCCCCATATCGGCTTATTCCCGTGTAAGAAGGAGGAGGAGGAGAAAAGGCATTCAGGGAGGAAGAAAACGGAATAATACGGCAAAATTTGACTTTTCCACAGAGGACCATGATGCCGTGAAGCTGTTTAATGCTGTTTTATGTGGCCTACAGATTCACATTTATTGAGCCAAAACCACAAGACGGAAGAGAGAAGCCCACCTGCAGTCTATTTGATAATATTATGACCTCTTAGCGTCACCTTTTCATTTTTTTTTTTAACGTCTAGTGGCTGGCAATTTTTCTTTAAGTACTTATGGAGTTACTTTCCCTTTCTTTCTTTCTTCATTTCGTGTTCACATTTTGCATCGCTTTCCCTCCATCCCCTGCCCGTTGTTTCAAACAGCTCCGGTGCAAATCTGCTCTGCTCAAAACTGGATGCTGCTGCTGCACAAATGTCCTGCGTTTCAGTCGAGTGCATCTCCCTGTGCGCCGACTGCTTCCACAAAACTTGCTGCTCTCACATTCACATGAAAAACAACCCTGTCACTGGTCTCCAACCAACAGGAAGCAGCTATGATGCTGACCAATCAAACAGTTTCTGCCTCCTTGCTGTCATGGATGCTGATAGCTACATAGAACAATAGCTATACATCACATTGGCTTCCCATCGTTAAAAAAAAAACCCTCTTGTGTCCATTTATTGTTTAAAGTCTTCTTTACAGCTGATCACCCAAATTAAAACACCTCAAGTAAATATTATATTTTAATGATGCTATCACGTTCTTCAAATTTAATTGATAAAAACATATTTGCAGCGTGTGAATACATCCGCGGTAATACGCTTGGCGCTGCATTAATTGTGCTTAGTGATGCCAACATAGTTGCTAGGCAACAAGCAACAAAATGGACACCAACGTTTTTCTCTGTTTTTCTCCGTCCAGGGTTAAAGATCACATGTTACACAATCTTTGTAAAGATCGTAGAACAAGTCGATTTTTACAATGAATAGTGTTTAAACCCTTCTCCTGGCCCTGGACTGGACCACATGAACACCACAGTTTATATTGTTGTTGTTGTTTTTAACAAAATTAATATTGATTTAGTTAAAACAAATTGTAAATTTCCAATTGTTTGATTTAGTTGATGTTTCTACCATTCCTAATGTGTCAGTAGGGTTTGGTCTAGTCAGTATATATGCTCCTCAGTGCAGTTTAATTCACTAATATGCTCTTTTTTTATGGTATTTAAATGCAAACCCACCTTTTTCAAATCTTCTTCTTTATTGCTTCGCTCCCTGTCACCATCCCACAATCCACACTGACTGTGATGTTGCAGATTTGTCGTTTCACGTGTCAAGCGTAGTTCTTTCTTTAGTCTCAGGCTCTGTCAAATGAAAACCTCAGCAAAACAAACAAACTCATTATACAGCAGAGAGCAACAAGAAGCAGGACTCATCAGCATCGTCTCTTTCAACCCCTTTGTCCTTTTTTTTTCTTATGGAACACAAAACGTAAAGAAAAGTTCTGCTGTTTCGGTGTGCCTTGAAGTTTGAACCTCCCTCTAACTTCTCAGCTTTCTTTGCATGAATAACTCCCCAAAAACGGCCTATTATACACAACTTCCTCATGTTGTTATGTAGCGATCAATTACTCATCTTGAGGCGTCTTATCCGTCTGCATCTCTTCACCGTCTGCAGCCCGAGGCGGGCCTACAGGGCTCCGGCTCTCAGGACCGCCGCACCTTTGCAGCTTCCACATCGCCGGAGAGGAAGCAGGTTGAAACTGTAGCTCGGAGCACGAGTAAACAAGGATGCGCCTTGAGGACAAATGTTGTGCGAGAAGCATCTGATTGTGCCTCGGAGGAGCCGTGTGATGTTCAGACGAGGATCACAGCGGCCCCTGACATCTAAAGATGGCGTTGTTGATTCCCGACAGTCCTACACTGCTCCAGATCAGGAGGCAGATCTTGATGGAGGGGGGGAGGGGAGGGACTGAATGTGTATGAATATATGCAGCTGTGATGGCGGATTTGGATGCATTTCAGAAAAGCGCACCATATGCACTTGTCACTGAGTGGATAATCCCGAGATATGCGGGATCAAGGTTAATCTGTCGTTAAAAATGAAATGGATTCAGAACATATCAAGACACAATATCTCTCACTCAGCATGTTTGCGGTTTTGCCAACGCAGCACATTTAGTTGAAGGGCGAAAGTCATGATGACTTACTTGAGAGTCCAGACGTAAAGCCCGGATGGGTTTTTCTCAGCGCAGCACATCCTCCTCCTCCACCTTTCTTTCGCAGCCCTTTTTCTTTTGCACGATACAGAGTGGACCTTTGTAAGGATCATCTATCATTACATGGGATTACCATTTCTTTGCATGCAGGGATCTCTTAGGATTACAGGGAGATTACTTCATATTTTTAAAACCCCCCCGTGCCAGATCTGCCTTTATCTTTTCCATCCAGCAGTTTTTGGTAAGACGCTGAAACTCGCCCCTGTTCCTGAATCCTTCTCAGAAAATCCATTTCCACATTCTCGCCATTAGTAAAACTTGTAATTTATGTGCGCCCTTCTTCATTCCAGCTACTTTTGTAAGAACAAATGAATATTATATGCTTCAGTCTTTACATTTTTCATACCAATTAACCAAACAAGCTTTAAATTTCCCTCAAGACCCGCTTGTTCCACATCCCCAAGGCTTTGAAGGAGATGCGGGAGCTGTGCTGTGCTGTGCTGGAAACAACACTTCATTAACAATGCAGGCAGCCATAATGGGTAAACGTGAAGGTCATGTTCTGATGATATTGTCATTACAGGCTGACGTATTACATGAATGATACAGAGGATAAAAATGATGCATGAAAATCCCGTCACTAAGCAGACAAGCAGGTTTTTAAAGAGGAGAATACATTACGTGCCACATGCTTATTTGCTTTAGAATATTCACACACCGAAGTTCAGAGCTGAAGTTGGAATTTGTTTAGCTTAGTGCATCATAAACACATCTAACCTCGCTCTGTACAACACTAGGGAATAACATCCACTAACACAGCATGGAAAACAACAGCATTAATTCATCTTTTCATACCAGGTCACACTCACTTATAATGACTCTATTGTGGACTGTTGTGAGATGTTAAGCTATCAGGGTGACAGTCAGTCATTCATAAATCATTATCACCTGTTTCAAAGTCATTAAAAGTAGCACACACGTTGCCAACAAATGTAAACCTTTCACCGTATATAGAGATGGAGGAACCCTGTGTGGCGTCACCCAAAGGTGTCACGAAGAGCAGTTTTGATGCTCGGTGTGGTGGCTCTGACTGTCGCCTTCTTGGCTGTTACTGACTCCTTCTAACTCCCAACTAATCCAAATGTGAGCAAATCAGTGGCTCAAGTGGGCCATGCAAACATCTCTGACCCATGAACTGTCCTATGATGACCTGTAATTGTAAACAGCCAGTCTTATTACCGTTGAGGTTCGTAAAAAATAGATCTAAAAAAATTCACCTCATCATTAACTGGGAAATAAGACCCAAACAGTTCTTTTTTTTCGAAACGTTTTTCCAAAACTTCACCATTGAGGTGGTAAAATTTGGCAAACCTGTGGTCCTGTATGGAGAGATAAAGCTCTAAACTACAATTCTAAGAAAAAACACCCAGGTAGGGAAGAGCAGTAGATCTCTTTTTAACCCTGAAACTGACAGGCACAATTTGTGATTGTAGAGGATGCTGTATGTTGGACCTATGCAAGAAATGGTCTGGCTTTTGTATGCGTTTGTACAGGTGTGATGGTAGCAAATCACAATGCCACATTTTGAGGAGGTATAACATCAAAAATTCAGGTCGTTGTATGATCCAATAGAAAACCTCAAAGAAGTGAGCAAATGTTGACAAAATTTGCTTCATTCGTGTATTTCTTGCAGTGACAAGTCAAAATATCTGCAGACAAAAAGGCCAAGAAATACCATTTTTACATTTTTGTGTTGTGCATGTACAGGCCAAAGAAAGGAGGTACCCCAGGTTCAATGGGACGTTCAGAGGTAGCAAGAGGCATTTTTTTTTTACAGTGTCAAGCTAACTGTTCTATTTGAACATAGCTTGAGCTGAAGTCCATCACTATGCTAAAAAAAAAAAAAAAAAGTCTAATAACCGCCTGCGTACAGGTCTACTTAACACACAGACATGACATTTATATCAAACTTCTCATGTCACTATTGGGGTAAAAAGAAAAAAAAAAGGGTAAAATATGTATATTTCTTCAAATGTTGGGCTCTTTCTTTAACCGTATCTTTTCCCCTCTTTCCTCCACTTAGCATCTGGCCCGCTCTTTCTTGACAGCCTGTCATCCCCCACAGATGTATCTGGTTTCAGGATTCACTGACCTCTGCAGTAAGAGCCCACCCCGGCGTAGAAATGATATAGCTGTGACTGGTGAAGTGTGCTCACCAGCAAGGCCACGAAATTGGTGGTTGTTGTCGGAATCGCTTTTAGAAGTTGACTTGTTATTATCCAACACCAGAAAGGGTTGGTCACCTTGAGGACAGGAGGGAGGAGGAAGACGAGACAAAGATTAAGAGATTTTTGCGTATTTTTGTTTTTTTTCACTCATCAGAAGTTTGTACCACTTATTGGGGAGATGAGGAGGCATCTTGACACTTGGTTGTCTGTACAGATGCTACAGTCGGTCTCTCCGGATCGATATTGTTGCCCATAGTTCTGCACAGTACAGAGTCTCCTGCTGCTCAGCTCATTAGAGATACGTCTGACCTATAGGTTTACATCAGTGTAGTTCAGCTCTAAACCTGCACAAACAGGATCTACCTAAACATAATGCAATAGGACAGTCTATCACAATCTAAAGGGCATTCTGTTGAATGTTTTTGTCTCATATTACTGACAAAATGGCTTCATTGCTGAGCCTTTTAATAACTGCAGCCTGTGTCACATAGCAGGTAAGAATAGAGAGTAGTAGCACCATCTGCTGGAGAGATTTGTCATGACAGACAGTAACCAGACGGTATTTACATCCACCCTTACATACTGAAGTATATATACTGCGTATAAGAGAAATGTCACCATCCATGGCTGCTTTTATCACTCTGGGAGGCAGAGGATGGACTATAAGTGACTGGAAGAAGAAGACAAGCATTTTCCTGGATTCGCAGAAATGTCTCTGGCAATTAGAGAACTTCTTGAGATTTTATTTCTCAGTCATTTTCTCGACACAAATTGTGAAGTAAACACGGACTCCTCTGTGACAGATGAAATGATCGGTTTTAGGAGACGGACGTCCTCGGCTCTTTGAGTGCTGCGTGAACAGCAGCCCCCAGTGCCTTCATGGTGCCTGGAGAACTGGATGTATTCTTAATTTATGCTCCAAAAACTTTTTACAAAGTGGCCCATCCAAGCAAAGGAGAAACACCCTGTGCTGTTAGTAACTACAAGCAGCACAACTTTTGCATATTTAGTTCACCCAAAATTGGACTGGCAGCGTTTACACATTGTTGCTGTTTCACTTCAGGGAGTTTGGACGATTATGAAAACATCCGCCACAGAGGAGGTGGAGATCTCGCAGTCGTGGCCGACGGACGACCAGCTGAGACATAATGAGTCATTTTAAGTGAACTCTTCCTTCTTCCTTAGTCCATTCTCACTTTAAAACTGGACAACACTCACTAAAGACACCAATGGCTCATAGACTTGCAATTTAAGCATTACCATTATTTGTAAATGAGCACTTTGAAAACACCACTGGCTGGACACAGGGCTGATGCAAGAATATGGAGTCTACTCAAGACGAGGCGAACAAGATGTTTTGGTCACTGATGTGCACATTTTTTAACAAACATTCAGCCACATCAATTTCAAACCACAATGTTTCTTATTCTGAGAGTGCAGATATGCATCATCTCTCAACCCTCTCTTCATGTATTTCTCCCNCCATCTTTTATACAGTCTATGGTTGCACATACACTGTTGCCCATAAAATTAGAATGTTTTTTTGTTTTCAGACACATTCCTCCTTTTATTTCTATTTATACACGTTAGTAATCCCTTTTGACTAGTTGCAATGATCACATACTGAGTCCCAGTTACCAGGTGAAACCAATTCTGACTGAAGAGTGGGACATCCTGCACGTTGACGCCATCAACAAGCTGGTGGACAGAATGCCACGATGTCTTAACGCATTGATCCGTGTCAGGGGTGGCCATGCTCAATATTAGTGACTGAGGGACATTTGAAAGAGTAATATTGGACATTATTATGCATTAAATCCCCTCAAACATGTGTTTCCTGTTAAATTGATCATGGTTGAAACATTTAAACTAAACCTTTAATCCTATTGTTATTTATATATATATAATTCTAACTTTATGGTCAAAAGTTTATCTGGAGCTGCATGCAAATATTTTTGTTATCAACTGACTTTTTTAATTTGTCCATTAATGGCATATTCAAATTATCACGGAAAACCAGCATTTGTGCCTTCTTCTCATTATGTTCCGGTGAATTAGCTGCTGATCCACAGACCGTGTATTAAATATAGATGTAGCCTCCACGTCTGAAAAATGAAACCAACATTAAAGCGTCTTCAACCTGCCATCTTTCAACAGCCAGCAGGGGGCGACTTCTCTGGCTGCATAAATTGTATAGAATTATATAGAAGTCAGTGAAGAATGATCCAACTTCTCCTCGGATTTGTTCCTTCAGGTGGCATTTTGCCAAGGCCTTTATGGTTTTAATCTTTTTTCTAAAGTGCGAGATGCTAGATTCCAACCTCAAACTTCAGCATGTTTGCCCACAAACCAATTGGCAACATCATGGCCGCTACATCCATCTTTTAAATACAGTCTATATGTGTTGACCTTTGTGGGCAAATCACTGCTGAGCAATCGTTGCATTTTAATATGGATAAAAGCTGTGGATTAAATTCTGCAGAACTGCACAACAAAAGGTAATTCAAGAACAAACAAAAAAAATATCAGCTTGAAAATGCCGTGTTGATTCAAGTCCAGTTAAATGTAATATTGTAGTGATTGTACATTGTGCAATGTGTTGCCTCACACTACACGTTTTAAATTAGACTTCCTGCATAGAAATATATTTTTTTCTTTTTGACAGTTTGCAGCATTTTATTGTCTGAATTGTAACAGCAACAACTACAGCAAATAAGATGCATTTGAATGTTTACGTTTTTCAAAATATGTATTTCTTTTCACTGCTGTGCATATGTTTTTGACAAACATATGTAAAAAATAAAAATAAAAAAAGATTCATATGACTCTTCAAGGTTTTGTTTTTGTTGCATGGAGCAATCTAGCTTTACAATTAAAACTGTAATCACACACTCAGGTAACTTAGACTTATTTAAAATGAAGCAAACCATAAAACCAAAGTTATTTATTTTACAGCACGTCTGATTGTCTGGTTGCTGTATTTTCTAGCCCCTTGGACCTATTTGAAGCGGGTTAGTGGTGTTGAATTTAATGTAAATGTTTATACGACTAGTTAAACCAATGGGCTGGAAAGTTGTAATAAACTTCCGAAGCCGCCAAGTTAAGGTTAGGAAAAGGTTCCAACTGATTCATGCAGCAAGAAGACTTATCAGGAAAACACAGATTGCTATAAATGTTAGAGGACTGTTAATGGCATTTTTTGCTTGATAAATGACTAAACAATTAAGCCATGATGATCAAAATTGCCGTCAATTAGTTCTCTGTCAATAGAGTAATTAGCAAAACATTACAGAAACGTATCTTATTACCTGATAAATGTCTCTTGAAGTTTCAAAAAGGGGCCTAAAACATTTTTTTTTTGTCCAGAGATCCTCCTTTCAGATACATCATCGGCACTAATGCGGCGCAGAGACGATAACTACCTCTAAAAGAGACTCATTAAGAAAGGTGCTCTTGACACTCTCAAGAAAAAGTATTAACGTGCTTGTTAAAGGTCTTCAGGCAACTATTTGGCAGCGTTTTTAACAATATGTGTTTTATGTCCTAATTTTTATTTTTTTCCCCCCATTCTTGTTTTTGAAGCGAGCTGAGTTATTTGGTGGTCTTTATGGGATTTGAAGCAGCTTTTATTTCTTCTCTGCAGGTTTTTATGAGTTTTTTTTTTTTTTTTTTGGAGAGCTACACGTTACTTCAGCAACCGAGGTGCCCAGATGAAGAGCTGAAGTGCATATGGTCCAATAATCTAATCCATATGGTTGAAGTTATTCCTCATGTAAACATCCAATTAAATATGCTCTCTCGTTCTCCTCGCAGTGTTGATCTATCATTACTGAACAGGTGCTGTTTGAATAGTGAAATGTGTAAATTTTGGAGCTTGCCCGACTCTCTCCTCTCCCGTGATAGTTGGTGAGTGCAGGAGAAGAGAGAAGTCATATTTCAGATCGCCATATTCCGCCGCAGGAGGGAGGAGGAGGTGCGGATTGATTCTGGTCATCACAGTAGATCGTATTGCAGGTTTAGTAAATCTGAGATGTAACTGCTGCCACACAAGAAACCCAACTGTGAGGCTTCGAGCTTTCTCTGTACCCAGTTATGTGACTGTAAAGCGTATGGTATACGAATAGCCTGGTGGTTATTCATCACTCACAAATAATGTCTGTTTCAACAAGTTTTTCCAGTTGCTCGTTGGAGAGACTGCCATCAGAAAGATCCTTTATTCATTCGTAAGTTCAGCCTTTGCAGTTTTAGTTGAATAATAGAAAAAATACAATCAGCAGATTTATTACGATGAACAGTTGAAACCAGAAGTTTACCTACACCTTATAGAAAGATAACTGTGAAGCACGGGGGTGGCAGCATCATGTTGTTTGGGTGTTCTTCTGCAGGAGGGACTGGTGTACTTCACAGGATAGATGGCATCATGATGAAAGGACATTATGTGGAAATATCGAAGCAACATCTCAAGACATCGGCCAGGAAGTTAAAGCTTGGACACAAATGGGTCTTCCAAATGGACAATGACCCTAAACATACTGCCAGATTAGTTACAAAGAGGCTTCAGGACAATAAAGTCAATGTTTTTGGAGCGGCCATCACAAAGCCTACGGAAGCCGAGAGCGGTCAAGGCCGCACATTTTTTTTAAACGGCATTTGTTTTCTCAAGATAACGAGATAATTATCCTGTTGACAGTTTGGGCTGTCACTTCAGCCTTCATCAGAAGTTGTCGGACTTCCTGGTGTGACGTATCTTATATAGACAGCTGACCGGGAACTCCNTCTCTCAACCCTCTCTTCATGTATTTCTCCCGACACGCAGCAGCTCAAGCACACCAGCTCACCTGCAACTCTGCTCAAACACTGTAATACTCCTCTATGTTACACAATAGCAAGTTGTAATTATGGTGTGATTTAGCCAAAGGTACCCGAACCAGAAACTGATTCTGAAGAATACAGGAAGTCACTCCGCAAGTTGACCAGATTGGTTCCTGAGGTTTGTTAGCTGTTGTGTTGACTGCTTGTTTTGTTCAGGATGTGCCTTCCAGAGGGCTGCACGGTGCCTCGGCGGCTAGCACCATCACATTGCTGCTAGAAGATTCCCGGTTCACGTCCTGGTTAGGATGCCTGGGATCTTTCTGTGTGGAGTTTGGATGTTCTTCCTGTGGGGTGTGGGTTCTCTCCGGGTTCTCCGACTCTCTCCCACAGTCTAAAAACATGTTGAGGTTAATTGGTGATTCTAAATTGGTTGTCTGTCTGTAAGCGTAGCCCTGTGATAGACTGGTTACCTGTCCAGGGTGTCCCCTGCTTCACCCTAAGTCAGCTGGGATAGACTCCAGCACCCCTGCGACTCTAGGATTAAGTATAGATAATGGATGGAGGCGTCTTCCAGCTGATAAAAAACATCATATAGACAGGTTAGCAAGGTAAAAAATGGTATTTTCAGTGGGTCTTTAAGCCCAGAGCATTTTAAGGAATGGCTCTCACTAATATCTAAGTTGGGCCGACCAGCCTGGTGAAAACGTCGGTATACATCGTGGTTAACCTGCACTACCCAACCAGCAGCATGTAGACGTCAGCTGAAGCAAGGACGAGCAAGGATCTGTCACCTGCAGACAATTCTGTCACATATATTAGAAATGTTTAACTCTATTGTCTATTAAAAGGGGTAAAAGTTCTTTGATTCCAGGTGTCTGAGAAAATGAAACTAGTGACGTCACCAGAGAAATCTACTTTTACATCATAAAGCCTGCTTTACAAGATGGGCAAGAACATTTACCACTTTATATGGGAAGTGTAGGATCCAGTGTCTCTGTCCGTGCTGCACTGATTTTGGCCGTTTATCAGTGAACTGCAAGAGATCCGTCTGTCGCTCCATGACTTTGGTCCCCACCGTTTGGATCGACTACCACAGATTCCAGTTTTCATGGTCCCCATATGGTGAAACCCACTCATTTTTGTTACCTGCTGACTTTTCATTTAGGATGGTGGATAGGATACAAATCAATGTGTTAGCCAGGCCAGTTGGAGCATGTTAGCACCACACATGCACAGAGTTGCTGGCATGGTGAAAGCAGGGTCTGGGAAGGATTCAGCCAATTCAAACCACTTTCAACCTCCATTAGAACCACTTGTTTGTCATTAAAGAAACACAGGTTGCTGTGGTGAGCCAGCGCATCTGGGACACAGTATGAACCAGCACATAACTGCCCCATGAGATGGTTAAAAATATCTCTAAATAGCTTTTTGTTTTTTTTTTTTTACTGTGGATTGGATTGTTGTTCAGTCTTGTTAACATTTGGTTGATGTCATACAAATTACTAACCAGACAGAACCAGACAGTGCAAGAGTTTTCATTTATACTCTGTCTGTCCACTCACAGAAAATGTTCAAATACAATCGCTTTGTCTATTTTGTAGACAAAAAGAGGCCGAGGGTGTCGGTTTGTGCTGTTTTAAGTTGGCTTTCATGGTTAATTTAAGCTGATTTTAATATGCTGCACCTGTCTTAACAGACATTTTTTTATTTGAGTTAATTAATACTTGAGAGTCAGGAGCTCCAAGTCTTTTTCTTATTGAAAATGTGCAGAATTAGAATGCCTTATCTGTTGCAGTTTAGCCCTTTAGACAGTTTCGAGTGTTTTAATTTGTTCATAATAAACCATAAAATGTTATTTGGGCATTTCTTTTGTTTTCTGTTTGCTTTACTGAAGAAAACAGTGCCTTGAAAACCACTGTTCACACCAAACAGTGAGTATTATGTACATTACACGCTTATATTTCAATGATATGACAATTACAGGACAAAACCAGACTTACTGGTATTGTTTACAGCCCTGTCATGTCTAGTTTATGTCATGTAGCAGTATCTTGAATTTTCAAAAAATGTACTCCTCACTGTCTGCAGCTCATAACAATACACCACAAAGTATGTACTTATACAAGGATGTTGCTGTTTACAGGCTGAACTTTCTTTCAAAGGAATTGTTCTCCAAACAATTAGAACTATGCTGGAAAATCTTCAGCGATTTGGTTTCCCCCCTTTTACAGCTCATACACGTCCATACATCAGAGGTAGAGGGACATCATTCAAAGCAGTCCTGAAAGTCCAGTTCTGCCGCATTTGTGCTGCTTTATCTTCCTGATATTTAGGTGTGAAATCCTGCTCATCAGTGTCAGGGGAGATAATGAGACCATGTGAGATCTTATTACCTTCCAGCACCGACAGTTTCATGCAGCAATAATTACTCCCACTGGCGGCTTGCTTATTGACGATGCCTGCCCAAAGTATCACTCTGGGACTAATGGTTTCCCTCCTTCACAAGGCAAACAATGGAATGAACACTGCTTCAATCAACTCCGAGTGATGGATTTAATGACAAAATCATTTTTCCTCCGCTTTATGGCCGAGGAGGAGTGACACATGCAGAATAAGATGGGTCTCGGAGGGGATGTGTTTGTGCAAGAACCGAGCTGTAAACAAGAGCGCGCCTTTTATTTGCTGTGATTTCATTGCATTTGATGATAAGTGAATGTGACCAACCAATTGCTGTTAACTTGCAGCAAATGAAATGCATTACTATGTGCGAGCGCGACTCCCTCATCAGCTTTTTGGCGACGGAGCCATGTCTTTAGGGTCGGCGTGGAAAAATGAGCTCTATTGATTTCAGGGTGGGAAGAAAGAGGTGGAGGAAGGCAAGCAGAGGGACTCCAAGTAGCCTCAGTTGGATCATGAGTTCAACATGCAGTGACAAATGGGTGGCGGAATGAGAAAGAACACTCTGAAATCAAATTGAGTATGGATTGTTGTGGGCCTGGATTTATAGCTCCAGGGTATCCCAAACCTGGAAGTCATAAATTGATGCAGTTGAAATGGGGCGTCAGCGGGGGATTGGTGCTATGATTCGTTTACTGCGCGTGTCACTGACGCACAATACAAATGGCGAGTCATTGTTGTCCCACAACAGGGCTCGTTAATAGAATATACACAGACAGAAGTTAAAGGCCGTGACAAATCTGCCTCTGCGGGCCGAGCGGCTCGGGGAGCCAGGAAACAGCCACATATCTGCGCACCACAAAGCACTGCTCGGGGACAGTGGCGGGGTGACCGTCTGGCAAGGCCACTGTATCGGTCCTCCGGTGTAGCAGACTCACCGCAGAGGCAAAATGCAGTAACGACGTGAAAGAAAGGACTTATGGAGTCATGCATCCTCAGCAAGCACTTCATCTAGAACACCTACCAGGGATGGAAACAGTATTATTTATCAGATAAAATGAATAATCCTGTAAGCTATTTCCAGGGAAAATTTCACAAGCTTTAACTTTAAGCTCTTATCTCGGTCATTATAAGGACGAGCTTCGGGCTTGTATCTTGTTTTGTTTTTCAGAATATTCGAGGCCATAAACATCTTCCATCACTTGATATGATGATGCTGGCAGATTTTTTCATAGCAGCCTTAAAAGTCCCATATGGTGAAAATCCATTTTTATTGTGTTTTGTAGTTGGTGTAAAAAAAACAGCTGTTGAGATATGAAGACGTTTACTTCTGCCATTCCTCAAGCCTCCATGACGAGACAGACTCCCTCAACCCAGGTGCTGTATAACACCTAGCTAGCAATCTTCCAGCTCAACTGTGATTGACAGCCTGAGGGTTCATCCTGAAGGGGGGCGGGAACATCATTGGTTTTAGGACAGCCCTAAAACCAGCAGTTACACAGTCATGGTGAATTGAGGGGGTTCGTGTCAAAGTGGGCCAAAAATGGGGTCAAAATTTTATGTTGCTAAAAAGAATTATGGTTGTTGGAGGAGGTCATTATATGCATCCAAAGGTGTTTCAACACTGTCCAGAGATAGAAACAACTACTTTGTGATGACTTACGCAAGTTTTAATTTTGCCTTTCGTTTTGCTGAGTGCCAAAGTGGGCAATGCCACATTTTTAAAAAACGTTTCTTGTCTTGTTAAACAGAATTAAAAAGTTTACATGGGTCATCATAAAGAACTAGAGATACTTTTGAGGACCATGGGGTAGAAATAGACGCTTGGTGGTGGTTAATTAAGTTATTATTTTACCTCACCGTACCTACGAGTTGAGTTTTCACGGGGCTTAAGGTCGAGCTGTCCGCCATCTTAAATCACAAACACGTGCAACAACCTGCGCCCGGTCAGTGATTCCTGTGGCTTGGTCCAGTTTGACACTAAAGTTTCATGCCAAAGCCGTTATGGGCCAAACTTCAAAGTGGCGTTGTGACATTACTCGTGGACTGTTGTTTGGATCACCTTGCCATGAGCTAGTCGACCATAAACACTTATCTGTGAGGGTCATGAACTATGTTGCTGTGTTTCTGTTTTTTTTCCTGCTTGTTCTTTGTGTTTGGTGGGCGTGTCGTTTTCCTGCAGGCTGGGCCAATCGGAGGAAGACATTCTCACGCTGGCGGAGCTCATCTGCTCATCAGCAGAGAGCCTAAAAGCCACGTTTTCACAAGACTCCAGCGCCAGAGGATTGTGATACCTCCCCATCGGTACAGTCAGGCCGCTTAGCTGCTGCACTTGTGTCGAGCCTTTTCCTAAGTTTGTGGTTCGAGTTTCGAGTTAATCGTGTTGTATCTGTGTACCTCCAGCGTCCCTCCTCGGCTCCAGCACCAAGCTTTCGTCCTGCACGCCAGCCCTTTCGTCCACACGACGGGAATCCACGGTCACGAGCGCCCTCACTAGAAGGATCGCCACTCGAGCACCTCCACCTGGGAACCTCCACGAGCACCGTTTCCTCCAAGCACCGTCACCGGGATCTTCCTCCACGACTGGCTCCTCTGCACCGGATTCCTCTGCCTCCTGGTACCCATCACTCCCCCACCTACCCTACATAAAACCTGTTTCCTTTAACCCTTCTCCCCGTCTCCCTTTTCGTTTGGGTTTGGCCACCGAGCACGAGCCGTCATATTATCAAAAAAAACATAGAACTCAACTTTGGATTTTTTGCGGTTTGGTCCGCTTTGGCACTGAACCCCTCAAACAAACCAGCTTTTCAGCATTTAAAGCTGAAAAACTGAAAGTCAGGACATTGGTTAGTTTGCTGAAAAGGGGCACAATATGGAAAATTAATATCAAGAAAAACACATTTTGCATTCATGTATCTCACCATATAATGCCGCCAGCAGAGATATCGTTTCATAGAGCTCGTCTGGAATCTGGCACAATCAGGACCATGCTGGTTTGGATACTATATGACTTAGAAACTGAATAAACTATGTGCTTAACGGCTAATAGAAATTCAATTAGGAGAGATCATATGAAAGTAAAGAACAGCGTTTATTGCAGATACATGAGCATGGTAAATCTAAATATTCTATATTTAGACTCAGGTGAGAAACAACATCATAGAATGGAGTCAAAGATGATGGTGGAGCAAAGTTAGCAGATGGCTGATGGAGAGACGCCCTGTGGTGGAGGATGAAGAGGAGGAGGAGGGTTGCACGATCTCAAAGGGAGAGTGATGGAATTATAATAAATGTAAAGAACAGGGTTGGAGCTGGTTGGTTTGGAGAACATGAGCAGATAAACCACTGGACAAGAATAGCGATGCTGAAGTTGACTAAGTGATTCTGACAGCGTGGGAAAACGGAAACGATGACAGGAGGGGGGCCAGCAGGAATAAGTCACAGTCACCGAGAAGAATAAACAGAAGGTGAGTGCACAGATCTTCGCTATTGAACTTCTGCACAAGCTTCATTAAAGGTCATTGCTTTATTCACTGAAGTGTTGACATACAGTACCAGAGAAACGTAATCTGATCCCCGTGTAGGAGACAATTACGGAAGCCGAGAGCGGTCGTTTTCCGCTACTGTTCTTTCTTCGCCGTTTTCTCGAGATAACGAGTTAATTTTCTCGTTATCTCTGTGGGACCTCCCACACACCTGGGATTCCATCCTCAGTCACCAGCGGGGGGCCGGAGGACAGACCAGACCGGGCACGAGCGCTTCATTGGAAGTTGTCGTGCCCGGTCAGCTGTTCTCATGACACGTCATGTCGGAGTTCCCGGTCNGATTAGATCAAACACCTTGTTGTCGACTGTGCGAATGGGGACACAGATGGGGTTACAGCTGACCTTGAAAAAAAACATCCATCCATCCATTATCTATACACCGTTTAATCCTCACTGGGGTTGTGAGGGGGCCGGATGTGGACCCGGCCGACTCAGGGTGAAGGCAGGGGACCCCCTGGACCAGTGATGTGAGGTGAGGTTCATGGCTGGTGAGGCGCTGACTTCATCAGAATCAGATTGCAGCACATTTGCCATTTGATTGGCAGCAGTTTATGTTTCATATCTGCATTCTTTACAAGCTGTAGCCCACAAAACCCACGTTTCTTTTTTTTTCTTTTTCTAGTCCATGCTCCTCCTTCTGGACAAAAATATCCGTTACTTTTTTGTAAAAGTCTCCTTATCCTCCTTTGCTGCACCTGACTTGCTAACTGTATATCGTACCCAGTCTAGCTTGCTGTCACTTACTCTGCAGCCACGGAGTCACAAGAAGCATGTCTGGGATCAGAGCGCCCCCTGCCATGAGGCCAGAGAACTGCCTGCCTCACCTGGAACCTTCTTCTTATGATCACTCAGCACACGAAACACATTACACACATAGAGTTGGTAACAAAAAACACTACAATATTATATACATCAGCTGAACTATGGAGCATCAGTTCATATATTAAACGTGTTTCAAGCATGTTGTTAGCGACATACAGACAGCAGCAGGCTGTCACTGCAGGCAGCCAGCAGGTAGCGAGGGATTGCGCAATCCAAAGTGAGGCTGAGCTCGCTGCTGCTTCACTTGGATTGCGCAATCCCTCACTTCGCTGACAGCCGACGCATGGCAGCCTGCACAGGGAGGGGATTGCGCAATCCAAGCTGGGGCTCAATTCGCTGCTGCCTCATCGGCTTCTCTTCCAAGCATTTGAATGGAAAATTGCGAAAATTCAGCGATTTTGAATTTAAAAATTCTCAAAATTAACGAGGTTAGATGAAAAAAGTAAATACTTTATAATACAAATCACTGGATAAATATAACCATTTAAATTATTTTATCATTCTATTTTTTTTTTTCTTTCCATCATGTCAGGTGAGGCTTTGCCTATCACAGGGCTACACTTAGAGACAGACAACCAAGCACACTCACATTCACACCTACGGACAGTTTAGAATCACCAATTAACCTCAACATGTTTTTGGACTATGGAAGGAAGCTGGAGAACCCGGAGAGAACCCACGCTGCACGGGGAGAACATATAAACACACAGAAAGATCCCAGGCGTCCTAATCGGGACTCGAACTGGGGATCTTGTCGCTGCAAGGCGACGGTACTCACCGCCGAGGCANAAAACTGGATAACTCTTTGCAGCAAAGAGACACAACAGATGTCATCAGAAAGCAGACGTTTTGCTGCTTATTTTGCTATGCAGCAAACATTCACGCAGAGACGTCCAGCTGAGAAGAAGGGACGTAAATATGGAAGTGCAAGGCCGATGCTCATTGGTCTTTAAAGTTATTTATTTCAAGATTTGCTCAGCAACAACCAAAGGACATGGCTGAACATTTGCTATTTGTAAAACCAGTGCAAATCAATTCCTTCGTGACTTGGAAGAAAGTTGGCGAACAGCCGATGCCCTATCTGTAAGTTTAGTGTCACTGATCTGCAGCGGAGATCTGATTATTCATGCAGTTACACAGCTGGCCAGTCGTTGCAGTAAAAAAAAAAAACATGCCGATCGAGATCAAGAGTGTTAGTTAATGTTCATAATAAATACCAGAATGAGGAAAAGTGTGATCTCAGTGACTGTGGCTGTGTGTGATTGTTGGTCAGGCTGGTTTGAGTGTTTGTGGACGGCTGATCTCTTGAGATTTTTCTCAGAATGGAGCAAAGAACAAAAACCATGTAGTGCAATGCATTTTTGATGGTCAGAGGAGAAAGGTGGCAGAAAGGCTGCAGTAACTCAGATAAGCACACTTTGTACTGAGCACAAACAGCAGATCACACTCACACCACGTCTAAACTGGAGGTAGATGAACCACAACAGCAGAAGACCAGTCAGGTTCCACTCCTGCTGACCAAGAGGAGAAATCTTTGGCTCCAGCGGGCACAGTCACCAAAACTGGGAAAACATCACGTGGTCTTATGGATCTTGATTTGTGCTGAGGCTACAGATGGTAGCCTCTCAATTTGGTGCAAACAGCATGAATCCATGGACACAGTCTGCCTCGTGTCAGCAGTGCAGGTTGTTGACGCTGTAATGATGTGGGGGAATATTTTCTTGGCCCACTTTTTTTTTTTTTTGGAGCCCATTAATACCAATCAATCATTGTGTGAATAGCACAGCCTGTCTGAGTGTCGTTGCTGACCATGTCTGTCCATAATGACCACAGTTTACAATCTTCTAATGGCTGCTTCTGGCATTATAATGCACCGTGACACAAAGCAAAAGTCAAACCGGCTTCGTGTACGTGACAGTGAGTTCAGTGGACTTGTCAGCCAGCAGACGTGGATCCAGTACAAAACCTTCAGGATGTGCCAGGACGGGAGATTGGCAGCCTCGATGTGCAGCCGACAAATCTGCAGAAACGATGTGATGCAATTATGTCAACATGAAGCAGAATCTCAGAGGAATGTTCTGTTCAGCATCTTCTGGAATCCACGACACCAAGAACTGAGGCTGTTCTGAGAGCAAAGGGAGGCTCGACCCAGTCTTAGTGTGATGTTCTTAATAAAGTGCTCCATGAGTGCACACTTACTTGTGAAGGAACACAGCGAGAAGAGAAACACTCAAACTGAGACTCCCCTGAGCTTTACTTGAGCTTCAGTTAGTTAGTTAGTTAGTTCACTTTCCGCCTCAGATTTGTACTTTAAATGAAGAAACTCAGGAGCTTTCTTCGATCACTTAATCAAATCGGGTTCAAGGATGAAACAACATTAACAACATTTAAATATTTAGTATGTTTCATTAAATAATTTCAATTAAATCAAATGTGATCTCAGTGCTTATCTGTATAAAATAAAGAATACATAAGTCAGATGTTCCTCTACGGAAGCCGAGAGCGGTCGTTTTCCGCTACTGTTCTTTCTTCGCTGTTTTCTCGAGATAGCGAGTTAATTTTCTCGTTATCTCGGGATAACAAGAATCGCTTTCTCATAAAAACGAGATAATTGGTGTTTGTGTTTGCCCGCTCCTGTCCGGTCCAGTCTCAGTCACCAGCGGGGGGCCGGAGGACAGACGAGACCGGGCACGAGCGCTTCATTGTAAGTTGTCGTGTCCGGTCAGCTGTTCTCATGACACGTCATGTCGGAGTTCCCGGTCAGCTGTCTATATAAGATACGTCACCCCAGGAAGTCCGACAACTTCTGATGAAGGCTGAAGTGACAGCCCAAACTGTCAACAGGATAATTATCTCGCTATCTCGAGAAAACAAATGCTGTTTTCCCGAGCTAACGAGATAATTATCTCGTTATCTTGGGAAAACGGCGTTTATTTATCAAATGTGATCTCAGTGCTTATCTGTGTAAAATAAAGAATACATAAGTCAGATGTTCCTCTACGGAAGCAGAGAGCGGTCGTTTTCCGCTACTGTTCTTTCTTCGCCGTTTTCTCGAGATAACAAGTTAATTATCTCGTTATCTCGAGAAAACGAACACTGAAAACGGCGTTTAAAAAAATGTGCGGCCATGACCGCTCTCGGCTTCCGTAGTTCCTCTGCTCATCTACTCCATATCGTCTGTTCATCGATTTGTTCGACTCTCCTTTTGTTCTTTGCAAATCATCAGTTGCATAGAAACAGTCTGCATCAGCTGGACAACTATGAAATAAGTGGTTATAACACAGTGGTTATACGCTGTTGCCTCACAGCAAGAAGCTCCTGCTTACAAACCCGCTGGTCGACTTTCCACCTGCAGTTTGCATGTTCTTCCTGAGCCTGCGTCGCTTTCTTCTTTTACTTCATCCCACAGTCCAACACATGGTGGGATAATTGGTGATTTTAAATTGGTTGTAGGTATGAGTGTGCAATCAATTGAGGGTTACATAAAGCAGCTTATTATACCGTATGTGAGTTCTCATGTACCTCCATGTGACATTTCTGCCTGCTTAAGCAAATTATAAGTGACCAGAGAAATGGCTGTTTGGCCGACAGTTTTTTGCTGAAGAAAAAAAAATTAATGAGACATCGTGCCGCCCCAGTGTGAGCAACGCCATCAGCCTGGCCGTCCCTATTAAAGGAGTCCGGCACGACCACTGGTACAATCCTCATCAGACGTTTCACCAGAATGAACTTTAATACTGCATTTACTTTCGTCTTACTTTAGCTGAGAAGGGTCCTCTGTCCTGAGGCCCCTGGTTGAGCAGGAGTTCTGTTGTATGAGGCAGTAAACTTTCACTTATTTTGTCCGAGCAGTCCACTTAAATCTGTGTCTTCCCCGATATTAGCTCTACGAGGCTTAATTTAAAAGTTTAAGGGCACTGCTGCGTTTCTGGTTGCTGCTGCTTTCTTTTCAAGTTTGTGGTCAATGCTGAAGTAAAGCAGCATTTGTCCTGAATGACTGCAAATGTGAGTAACGTTAATCCAACACTACTTTTATGTCACTGGTGATTAGATCAAACACCTTGTTGTCGACTGTGCGAATGGGGACACAGATGGGGTTA